>NW_014013705.1:0-21596 GCF_000170995.1 Trichoderma virens Gv29-8
TATTTAAGTAGTTATTTAGAATAAATTAAAACTATTATAGTGTATATCCTTTAAGTTAAAATACTATAAAATAAACTTTCTTTTTAAAAATATTAAAAGTATTTTTAAAATCTTTAAAGTAAGCCTTAAGTTAAATTAAATATCCCTTAAGTTTTTTAACACTTTTATTATATATAGGCGGTGGCTAATACTTAATAAAAATTCTAATATTTTTTTTAATTAATTATTTTTTATTTTTATTAACTCTATTAATAAAGGTTTTATTAAGTTAAAACATATTCTAAAGGACTATAGTAATTTAATTTTTAATTAAATTTCCCTAATCCAGGGTATTTTTTATAATAATATTTCCTTTTTTATTAAATCTAAATATATTAAAATCAGTAGTTAAAGCATTATTAAATAAAGATCTAAATATAATAGTTTTATTATTTAAAAGATAATTAATATTTTTTTAAATAAAAGTCGTTAATATATAATATTTTAATTTTTATTTTTAATATAAAGTAAAGGTTTTTAAGGTAATAAGCCTAGGTTATAGGTTTATATTAGTAAAAAGAATAGGGAGTAGCTTTTAAATAGTTATAATTATAAATATATAAAAGTAAAATAAAAAGTTAAATTTATATTTAGTTTTAATATTTTATTAATAATTAGTTATTTAACTATTTAAAGGATTATAATAAAGTAAACTTATATATTTAATTATTCTTTTATTCTTATTTAGGCTTATATTATTATATTTATAAAAATAAAGCTATTTTTATAATCTTTATAGTATATACCTGTGTAAGAGAAGGAGAACTAAGCTCTTATTGGTTGTACTTACCTATAGTTTTACTATAGTACGTACTTCCATTAGTTCAGGCTGTAACATATATATATTTATAAACTTTTTTATAAACTATAGTTTAAAACTATTATTAAATATATTTATAAGTTTTTTTATAAACTGTAATTTAAAATAAACTATAGTTTTTTAAAGTTTAAAGTTAAAAAGTTTTTATTTTATAATTATTATTTTAAAAAATTTTTTACTTATATAAATACTTCCCTTATATTAAAATAAATATAGCCTTTACTTTATACTATATTTAGGTTTTTTATTACCTTATAAAACTACTTTAAGTTTAATTTAGTTTTTTATTACCTTATGTATACTACCTTTAGCTTAATTTTAAACCTACTTCCTAAGTATAAATAAAGCTTATATATAAATAAATAAACTAAAGTAAATTACTTTTTATTTAAGAAAAAACCATTTATTTATACTTAAGTAAGCTTAAGTAAACTTTATATTATATATATTATTTAATATATTTATTTAAAATAGTTAAATAGTTAATTATAAATTATAAAGTTTAAATTAAATTTATTTAATATTTTTTATTAATTAATAATATTATTATTTATATTGCTTAAATATTTAGCTTAGTTTATTTATTAATATAAACCAAAATTTAAGTTTATCCTTTAGAAATTTTAACTTACATTAATATATAGGTTTATAATTTGTTATATAAAAATAATAATTAAAATATTATATTTACTAAAAGTTGATAAATTATTTAACTTTAATAATTTATTAATTAATAAATAAATATTAAAATAACTATTATAAATTTTATTTTTTAATTATAACTATAGTTATAGTATAATAATAATAATATATTAAAAATATATTTTATAAATTTATATTATTAACTTTTAGAATGAATAATTTACTTTTTAAACTTAATATTAATTAATTTAAAAAGTACTTTTTTATTTACTGCTTTAAATATATATTTTATCTTTAATAAAACATGTTTTAATAATATCCTTAAAGAATTAAAAATTACTGATAATATAGGAGAGGGTAAAAAGATAGCTTATAATAGTTTAATTACAATATAAAAATGTAAGCTAGTTTACAAAAAACATTGGTAACTCAGCTAATATCACTCACAACCTTTACTCACGACTTTCAGTTAACCCAACCCCTTTCATTTAAGACCAAGATTTTCATTTATTAAGATCATTTTCATTCAATCCCACCGACAAGGTTTTGATAACACCCCCAGTTCTATATCTTTCAAGGTATTTAATAAAGCCTCTCATACGCTGGATCATATGCGTCTCTAATAATTCCCACTCCAGGGCCTACTTCACCGGTCTCGGTATCAAAGGGATTCCCGCCATCGTGATATAAGAAGTTTTCAACAGCTTCGTGAAGCCAAATTGCGCGTCCTTGAATGTAACTACCAGGGATAGGTACAGCATAATCGACTTTGGGCGGCGTGAGCCACTCATGCCAACGCAGCGAGTCGCGCATATCATTGAGTAACTCAAGATCAGAGCCAGAATATATGGTTAAAACCCCCAGCTCAAGAGATCGCAGCCCAGTAAGCTGTGAGAGCGCTGCTACTAAATCAGCACGATCCACTGGAAAGTTCCACAGCCGAAAGTGCCGCAGTCCTGTCCAACAATCAAGAGGGAGAAATGTTCGCAGCACGGGCGGCAGAGCCTCCGCTTCGTAGTAATTCTCATCCCAGTTTGTCTCCATGCTGAAATGCCCCAGTTGTGAAGCTTCTGCTAGGGCGTTGCGCAAAAGGCTGCTCCGAAAAGCTGGCCAATCTAAATGTTGCTGTCCATCCACATTAAGGGATAATTGCAACTTCTTCAAGTTAGGCTGCTGAAGAACGGATAGAAAATTTAGATACTCCTGGAATCGCTGCTCAAAGAGTCTGCAGTTAAGGCCGGTATGAAGATAGTGGGCGTCGATGAGAAATTCAGAGACGCGGTGGTGCTGCTGCTCTTGAGCCAAAGCCTCGGTGACTATACAATAGCCACGCCATTTCGCTTTTGAATCCCTCCATGGCACGGAAAATGTATTACCTTCACCGGCACGTCGAGTTGGCCAGCCCCGAGGAATTGGATAATTGAATCCATAGGGAAAGGCCCGGATCATCGGGGTCTCGTAGAGAGGGGTGAATAACCACCCATGAGCAGCAGGTGTAACAGTGACTCTCCGCAGCGCAGGAAATCGTCGCAAGCCATATCGAAGAGCCTCAACATCAGCTCCAGTGGCAAGTACTTCATCCTGCTGACGCAGGAGATCTTGGTAATATATCCATGATTCTGCAATGGATAACTCTGCATGTGCTTGCTGTGCCCTTATAACATGCTCAGGACGGCCTAGATCGTCAGAGTCTTGGCGATTTTCCAACTCGGAAATGTGTTCATCTCGTTCAGTGTGAAACCAATCCTTATCTGATGGCGTCTCTATAAGCCACCGGCTCTCGGGATTTAACTCATTCCAATGATCAGCAAAGGAGCGGCAAAAGCGTGCATCGTCATAAATGATCTCCGTAATGCCCTGACGATACACATCATGATCTGCAATAGAGCGGAATACTTGAATATTTAGTGGATTGGCGGAGAGAAAGACTCGACTGATGCGCAGCCTGATGGTGCTAAAAAGTCTACAGGTCAAGCGAAGACTCTTAATTGAGCGATTGTCTAGATGGCTCACCAGATTCTTCATAAGTTCGGGAGGCAGTGTGGTCAAAAGTGGAGGAGAATCTGTAGCTCATCATTAGCATCCTTTTATCTTCGTTGAGGGGCGAGAGAATGCATATTCACCTGGCGATACGAAGGCTGTGTAATCGGGTGACATGGCATCGTCGGCCGGGGTCACGATTGGAAACCTTTGGCGTATATCTTCAGCTCTTCTGGCCATGGCGGCCTCTGAGAATGGGTCATCGTTATAATACTGTGGCTCAGGATATTTGTGAGCTTGTTTTGATGAGACAATTCCCATGGTTGCGAGGACTTGACAACAAATAGCTGAGTTGGAGATGACTAGAGTGCTAAAACGTCCGGTGGCTGGATGGATGGCAAATTAAGATTGCGGCCGTGAAGAGAGGCTTTGGGTGGGGTTCCAGAGAATATTAATAGTTAACAGGTACCTGCTAAGTCCCTTATTAGGCGCCAGCACGTCTCAACATAACTAAGCATCAATGTAAACAAGGGCCCGCGTATATGTACAGTGTAAGGACAAAAGTCTGCGACCACTTTACAGTGCCTTACCTTAAAATGCAAAAACAGGCATTTTTAAAAATTACATAATTATTAACGTAAAAATGCAAAAAATGTAAAAAAGATTTTATATAACGCTAAATAGTTAAATTTAATAAAAATATTTTTAAAAAATAATTTTATTAATTAAGTATATAATTAAGGGAAAAATAATAAAAAATCAATAAATATTTTTATCTAAGAAAAAAAGTAATAATAATACGTTATTTCCTGCTATAACCCACTATAGTAAATTTATATAAAAATACTATATTTTCTATTACTTATAACAACAGCAATAGTTATTTTAATTTAATATAACTTTAAATATAAAAAATATATTAATTAATTAATAATATTTTGGAAAAAAAATATTTATTAAAACTTAATATAGCTATTTTGCAGGTATTTGAAAATATAGGTTTTTGCGGGGATATTGTAGAGTGGTCGCAGACTTTTGTCTTTATACTGTATATGTTCCCTGCAGGTACCGCATGGGCTCAATTGCCGAACCAACGACACACAGTCATTTGAGGACGGTACTTTACGAGCTTTAGTAGGTACCTGGCAGTAATTACTAACCTGCAAAGGAGTATTCTCACGATTGACTTTTTTTGAGCTTTTGAACTGGAATGGATTGTTCTGAAGGCCGTATTAAGGGGAAAGGGTATTTCTATCAGTGCGTTAGAAAAAATAATTATTTGCTATTTATATGGCTTTTATTGCATCCATCCACATGGTACCATTTCTTTGTTTGAATCATCTACGTCATCCTGTTATACGAGCAGCGGCAGCATTTGCAGTCGCCACACCAATACATATATACACGCTTGCTTGGAGACCAGAGCAGTCTGTTTTAACTGCCGGATTCCACTTATACAGCGAAGACAGCGAGATATGCTGGCTGTTTGCAATAGCTGAACAACCATCTCCAGCGTGGACGTCGTAGAATTTGGTACAACCGCTCACCATGCCGCTCTGAGTAGGTGTAGGTGTGGTTATGCTGGAAGTTGTTGCAGTTGCTACGGTGCCAATGCACACATAGACGCTTGCTTGGAGTCCGGAACAGTCAGTTTTAACTGCTGGGTTCCACTTGTAAAATGAACTTAGGTCGATTTGCTGACTGCTTGCGATTACTGCACAGCCGTCTCCGGCGCGGACATCATAGAACTTGTTGCAATTCTTAACCATGCCGCTTTGTGTTGGCGTAGGGGTTATGATTCCTGTGGATTTAGATGTAGTCGTGGGCTTGGAAGTAGTAGAAGCCAGTTTAGAAGTGGTTGTTGGTTTAGAAGCAGACGTGGAGGTCGTACTAGATGCGGATGTTGTGGCCACGCCGATACAGACATAGACACTGGCCTGGAGACCAGAGCAGTCCGTCTTCACAGCCGGGTTCCATTTATAAAACGAGCTCAGGTCAACATGCTGGCTGCTTGCAATGGCTGAACAGCCATCTCCTGAGTGGACGTCGTAGAACTTATTGCAGTTGCTGACCATGCCGCTTTGTGTTGGCATAGGGGTGACAATTCCAGTGACCATGGATGTGGTCGAAGATGAGGAAGATGGGATGCTGTCATCTCCATCCCAATCATCGTTCAGTTTCATACCATTGGGGTAGGTTGAGATACAATAGTTTGTTCCCAAGACGAGTCCGGCGCAGTATGGACCAACGGAGGGGTTCATTCCGTAGAACTCGGCAAACGTTAAATGAGCAATTTGTAAGACTTCCTGGCACGTATCGGAGCTATCGAGTGCGTACCAGGTCGTGCAATTAGATATCTCTCCTGCTGCATGAGGACCGGGGGGCGGAGTTACTGTCGATGGGGCTATAGATTTACATATATCAGCATGAATCGGAGATTACGCCTCAATGTAGTCTGCGTGAATTATGAAACATGACTTACCAACTGTGGGAGAAACTAAAGCTACGCAGTATGAAGTATTCGCAGCCACCGTACACGGATAGGTGTAAGGGGTGCTCGGGGGGCTCGACGCGGTTGTCGCGACTGCTATGGCCGATGCAATTCCATTAACATCAGCAGATGACAGGTCTGATCCTGAAGCTGACCCATCTTCGCTGAGGGACGGATTCCAAAGTACCAGCTCCTATTGGAATTACCATTAGCTTTTGATTCAAAGAGACAAAAGAAGTCCTAGACCCAGTGCTCTCCGACAGATACTTACCTCGGGAGTAATGTCATACATCGATGCCATATTCCAGCAGTCTGCAAATAGATTATCCGTGAGGTTGGTTATGTAGACATACCTAGCGTGTTCGCGTTAGTAAGACTTAAAGGGCGAGCTTTGATTTATATTCTTACGAGTAGCAGTCTACGCGTGTGTTGTTTGCTATAGGTATCACTGAAACGTTTGATGAAAACTTGGCCCATGGATCCCCAGAATACGGCAGAGATGTCGCGCTAGTCTGATTGAACGGTCTGGTTGTAGGCGTAGATCCATATCCGGGGTATGTCGAAATATATCCGACAGGCTCAACGCAGTAATAATACCCTATTTGCAGATTTGTGCAATTCTGCCAGACTTCAGAATTCAAAAAGAGGCTAGCAGGATCAAAGTACAGTTAGCTTCCAATCAAATCCGGATAGAATCTCTGAATGAGCAGTCTAGGAGCTTGGCGTGGATGGCGTACAAATCCGTCAATGTAATGGCAAACAGCGCAGTCAAGTGTGGGCAGTCATCGCCCTCGACAACTTTGTAATAGTTGGCGCAGCGAGATGTTGTATGATCCAGTGTGGGAGACGGAATTGGGCTGTCAAATACATCAGTACTGATACAGGAAGTGACACAATTCCCCAATGGGCTGCTGGAAGAGCTCACGCAGTTGCTGTAGCAATGACAGTTGCCCCTAGTGTATTGCTTGAGATGGAGAAAGAGCCTTTAGGGTTACTGACACAGATGCTGCTTGCATTCAACCTCGCGAGGTTACTGATCTCAACATATTAGCAAGAGCAGCATATAGCTGAATAGAGTCAAACATACGAGCATGTAGGTTTAATTGAAGGGTTCCAGGAGAGCAGTTGGGCATAGGTAATGTTATTTTTGCTGCTGATATCAATGCAGCTGTCACTTGGCTGGATGGCATAGAGATGACAATTGGCTTGATCGGCACGGATCGGTTGGGATACGTCTATTTTTGACGCCTGTATGCCGACGAAAAGCAGCTGGCTGAAAAATAACGGTCTCATTGTCAATTTGTGAATTGACACCGCGAGCAAGAGTGAAACCAGATAGACGTCCAGGAAGTAAAATGAAGCAAACTCAGAAGCGGGAAGGCTCCAGATTAAGTCAAAAAAAAAAAAAAAAAAAAAAAAAAGTTAACGTGTGCAACGTTGTTAGTTATGTCGACTGATAAGCCATGAGACAGTACATATTGTGTAATGCCACAGCTTGGACAAACTGAAGTTGCTATGTCCGTTTGTTTCCGACAACCCAGTTGACTGACCGTAAAGGACATGTAGATTCGTGCACTGAAACATCGGCTTCCATTATCGAATCATTTGATCTTTTTTTGACTCACGGAAATGAAGGGGCAGTTTTTTGGTTTAGCAAAAAACCTTTCGCTTCCAATGGACAGCTAAACCAAAAAAAAAAAAAAAAAAAAAAAAAAAAGACGGGCTCGGAGGCTCTCCCGGTGCTGTTGGTTGAGCGCATTATGTTGTTGGCTGAACCTCTTGACTCGCTGAAGTGCCGCAAAGGCCCCAGCGATGTGGATCTTCTTGAAGGGCCTAAAAATTTTTATTGTACGGATAGGGTTAAATTTAAAGATGTTACGTCTTGTTTAGGCTTATTTCACAGCTTAGCTGCGGAACTTGGAGCATGGATCAAGTCGTAAAGCAAGTCGTAAAATCGTATCGCTGGCAATATCGGCACGCCTTAGGGGAACATCGCTAGCACGATGTTCCCCTGCGTTGGTCGAACCGGAAGTATATGCCGCATAAGCGGGAACTTATGTATCAGTACAAGCTGTGAAAACTCGAATCTCTACTCAATAGTCCAACGGAGGGTAGCAGTCGCTCGCGCAACTACTTTGTATGCAGTAATAAATCCGGTCGTTGGTTGAAAACTTTGCTATAGTCGCAGACGGGGGTTTAACAAGTGAGTTGATTTCCGATACTCCGTACCAATAGGGTCCTTGTTTGACCCGGTGCCAACGTTCAATGTTCCTTGTGTATTCCGTCCTTCGCCTCGGCACTCTGTGCTCCTCTCATGCGATTCCTCAGGCATGTTCGTTTCGGGCTGGTTACACAAACTTTGCCCGTTCGTAACTGGGGCTTGAATCAATTACAAGAAAGACGTGGATCGAATTGGACCAATCTGGAACTCACTTGGACAAGGTAGATCAATTTCAAGCACAAGAATCACTCTCCTATACGGTAATGAGTGATACGAGAGGTCCCGTAAGT
Organism: Trichoderma virens Gv29-8; assembly: GCF_000170995.1. Taxonomy (NCBI): domain Eukaryota; kingdom Fungi; phylum Ascomycota; class Sordariomycetes; order Hypocreales; family Hypocreaceae; genus Trichoderma; species Trichoderma virens. Next base: position 8,484 of record NW_014013705.1, read on the forward strand.
GGCTATCTATAACGGCAAGTCACTGATGACTACTGTAAATGAGGACATGTATGTGGCTCAGCTCTTGCCCATTTGCCATGTTATGGGAATGGTCACGTTAGTTCTAGTATATTATGCCTTAACTTCCTCTATCACATAGACCTCAAAGTAATGCCCTCCATACCCTACCTGTATTTTATTTGAGTACTGTGTATTCAGATCATCACCATGTCGCCGCTGGGGCTGCGGCCATGGGCAAACAATTTTTCCATTATATTCACAGCTCTCCTTTGCTGTATTCTGCTCTTGTCGATACCCATCGCCGCATCTCATCACTATCCTGGTCCTCGTAACCTTCATAAACATCATGCCCAGCCCAGGGCAAACGCTGAAGAAGATCTTCATCAGCACTTATCGTCACGCTTCATTGCGTCTTTTGTTGAGCCTGACGCTTTGGCAAACACAACACCTGCTGCTGGCCAGGACGATTTTACTTGCGGCCCCAACAAACCATGCTCTAATGGGGCTTGCTGCGGCGAAAGTGGATGGTGTGGCTATGGCCTGACGTACTGCGGCAAAGGCTGCCAGTCCAACTGCAATGCCACTGCTGATTGCGGTGAATTTGCCCGCCAGCCTGGTGCCGCTTGCCCTCTAAACGTCTGTTGCTCTGAGTTTGGCTTCTGTGGAACAACTGCAGATTTTTGTGGCAAGGGCTGTCAGTCTAATTGCGAGCAACCCAAGCCTTCTGGACCTGCCACAGATGTTCAACAGAGAGTTATTGGCTATTGGGAAGCCTGGAACTCTCAGCATCTATGCGGCACGATGACTGTTGGCGAGATTCCGGTTAACTATCTTACCCATCTGAATATTGCTTTCGGATATATCAGCAGCGATTTTCGTATAACAAACATGGACGGCGTGTCCTCAGATCTATACCGCAATGTGGGCAATCTTAAGGCTAGAAACCCAAGTCTCAAAATTGTCATTTCTTTAGGAGGCTGGGCTTTCAGTGACCCCGGCCCTTGGCGCGCCATTTTTCCTACAATAACGTCTTCTGCAGCAAATCGTGCGATATTTATCCAGAATCTACTAGGTTTTCTCTCAGAGTATGGTTACGATGGAGTTGGTAAGTAATCTGAATGCATCAATTCTCTTTGTCGTATAGGATATTAGCTAACATAATGTTGCAGATTTTGGTAAGTTTGCATTTGGCATTGAGACCTCAAATGATGATATTTCATGGTGTCCATTCTACACTACATACCAAGGAGAACAACTGATAACACTTAACTAACCACAACTTTAGATTGGGAATACCCGGGGGCCGACGATCGAGGCGGCAGTGATGTAGACGCTGCCAACTACGTTGCCCTTCTCAAGGAGCTACGAGCAGCCATAACCAGTAGCGGCCATAGCTACATTGTGACATTTACTGCACCAACATCATATTGGTACCTACGGCATTTCGATATCAAAAACATGTCGACATATGTCGATTGGATCAATCTCATGTCCTATGATCTTCATGGGGTCTGGGATAGTACAAACCCGATTGGTAGCCAGGTCCTCGCTCATACTAATCTAACTGAGATTGACCTAGCTCTGGATTTAGTCAGTTCCATGCATTATATCTTTATATATTATTACTTTCCCTGTGCTTTTACTAACAAACCAATACAATTAGTTTTGGAGAGCGGAAATAGAACCGTCCAGCATCGTCTTAGGTATTGCATTCTACGGTCGAACTTTTAACTTGAAGTCGTCATCTTGCTGGAAACCGGGCTGTCCGTTTGGTGGCCCAGGAGATGCGGGCCAGTGTACTGGTACAGCAGGCATCTTGTCATATCGAGGTGAGATTTCATGATCATCTAGCCAGTACAAGCCATAAGACAGATCCTAACCCTAAAATGACCGATAGAGATACAAACGATACTCGACCAGACTGGTGCAACCTCATACTTAGATAAAGAAGCTGCTGTACGGTACATGGTATATGGCAATAACAACTGGGTTTCGTAAGTCACCATCCTGAGAGACATAATGGGCCAGCTATGTGGTCAGTTGCCATTGAGTTAATACGAAGAGTACGCAGTTATGATGATGAAATCACATTCCAGGCAAAGATCGACTATGCCAATAAGATTGGTCTTTCGGGACTTCTGATCTGGGCAATCGACCTTGATGACAGTAAACTTGACGCACTTAGAGCTATCTCAGGATATAGTGGATCGACCGGAGCTGACAGCGCCTTCTCTCTTGTTGACCTGAAGTACTTATTCCCGTCAGAGGAGCTTCCACCCTCTGACTCTCCGACCTCATATGGCCTGGTCACATTCGGCAGTGGTGGTGATCTAAATGATGTGAATCCTACGACTGGACCATTCGGCTTTTTTCTGGTTGCTGGCGACTCCCATGTTGTCTCAAAACTGAAGAAAAGGAGTGGGGAACCGGAACCATTTGTTTTCCTCGACTGCCCTTCAGATGTTCGAGAACAGCCAAAAGACAAAGCTCAAAGTGCCAGAGTCATCTGCTTGAGCGAAGATGTAGAGGGATGTTTCCGAATTCTTGAGCGTGGCGTAGAAGGGACTATTGTTGAGATGCCTGATAATGTAAGCCCATCCTCCCCCTTACCACGTTAGAATAAATGTACTAGAGAATGCTAACACGATAACACTGCAGTGCGCCTCTAATACATTTGCAAGAGCCATCTCTTTGAACGTCTCGCCTGGTGAGTTACCAAATGCATTAGGGAGGCTAAAAGTCGAATTTCAGTATGACTAATGCTCAGTTTCATGTTAGACCAATCTGTGCCTTTGAGCATAGGAAAGAGAACTCCCACCTCTGTCGTGTATGATTTCTCATTTGACTTCAACCTTGGTCTCATGCGCAGAGACTCGAACAACACCAGATTCCGACTAGACTACTCGAACGTCAAGGGCTACTGGGACCATCTTGTCAATGCACCAGGTATTCAGTCTCGAGATTTGAATAGATTAGAAAGCCGATTTTTCGCCCCGACGACAGAAGATTGGGATTCAGTATTCGACAAAGTCGAATTCGATTGGTCCCACACTGATGCTACGCAGATTAAAGGAGACCTGAGCGCGCCAGTTTTCTGGCAGTCCGTGGAGGACTGTTCTAGAGGCGGCTCCACTTATGCGGAAGGCTTCGGAGCGTTTGTCCAAGGCGATATTGATGCGCAATTTTGGTTCGGTTTCTCTATGATTGTACGACCCGTCTTCTATTTTAAGCAGCGCTTGCCAGCATGGCATTACCAAAGAAAAAGTTTGGCTGACATATCTCTTCTTTTCCCCCAGGCAACATTTAACAATCAGAAATTTGAAGTAGACCAAGCTCATGGCTTTTTGAAAGCAAGGGGCCAGACGGATTTAACGTATGGCATTGGGGGCATTGGAGATATTGACATATCCAAAGCAGGGAAAGGAAACCCAGCAATTAGCGATGACAATCGCATTAACCTAAAGGGCCACACGATCGATACTTCGGCCTCGGGCGGGATAATATCACTCAATCCATACTATCAATTCACATATCAAATGGCAACTCTCAACGGTTCCAACGGCGGTGATTTTTCGAGTAGCACAGCTGCATTCAACGGACGGCTAACCACTCGTATCATTACCGATTTTGGAGACTTCCAGGCAAACTTTCCGCCTCCTGAAAATCCACCTGAAGGGATGTACAACGACAAACGCCAACAGAACCAGATATCGATACCCAAAGATGATGTCCTTTATGGCAGTTCTCCTAACGGCGGCCAAATTGCTATTGGTACTTCTCTCACCCTAGGGTTGAACTTGGAATTCCTCATATTCGGTGATTTATTTCATTGGGCATTTGACCTTCCGAAGGTATTCTCCGTTGCTCGGATCAATATTAAGTTAGTCGCTGACCAAACATAGCTGGAGCTGGTTTATGATACTATGGAAGTTTTTACTTTTTCACCCGGAAGCGAAGACCACCCCGAGTTTGCATGTTCCGATTATGAAATTATGTGAGTTGCAATACGTGTGACACAATTGTATACACTATAGCCAGATTGTCACTGATGATTTTTGGGGCTTAGTACAAACGTTTATCAAACAGTAGAAAATGGGTAAGTGATATTGTGCTATCGCCACTATGAAGTATTGAAACATTGGAGCATTGAATCTGATGGCCTACAGGGAATCTCTTGGCTGGAATGCGTCTAGCAGCTTAGCAGCAAATCTCGTATACGATCGAGTAGGGTTTATCCATATCAGCTTTTGGGAAAGTGTGTTATCATACTAATTCTGATCAGCAAAAACCCTCCAGCGGCCAAGTTTGCTATCCACCAGCGACCAGTTCGACGAAACGTAGAGACATAAGACTCCCTAACAACAGTTTATCTGATGACTTGGCCGATGCGAACACAGATATGCTCATCGATTACGAAAACATCAATGATCATGGCCTTGAATCAAAGCGAGGTTCCATTAGTCCTCGACAAATGGGATCAATACCAATAGACGGCTGGGGCTACGGCTCTGGTAGCGCCGCAGATCCAAACCTTTATTTCGATGCTAGCCAGGGACTAAGTACATTCCAGAGCTCGAAATCGAAATTTCTCTGTGTGAATTGCGATGATTGTTACGAGGAAGATATAAACGAATGCTGCGGATGCATTTCTATGGACTATGTTTGGGATCTGCGGGATATGCCCCCCTGTGACCCTAACATTTGCGAGCAGCGCGCTGGCGAATGGCCAAGCACCAGCACCAATTTGAAAAGAGAAGAAGGTGATCTTGAAGTGGGATCTGAGCATGCCATTTCAAAGCGTGATGCAGGTGAGGCAACCATTACGCCAAAAAAAGCCAAATTTTGCGGTAAAGATGTCTGGGCAAATACGCCGTACAATTACCCGTCATTTCCGAAGGATGATACATGGCCATGGGAAGGCATCCAACAGGGCAGATGGGATTCAATATCGAGGTATTGGGGCAACTCATCAGGCCTTTGCCAAAGCTGGGCGGTAGGCAAGATTCAACCAGCAGATGTGACATATATCCCCAAGCGAAATGGGCTCCCAGGGTATGAGGCAACAAGGTCATCATACCAAAGTATGTATACACTCGAGTTCATTCGTTGGGAAGATTGTTTAGCTGATATGTCTTCACAGCCGAGCATGTTTTTGAGGGTCAGCTAATTGGTGACTTCTTTACCTACTGGCTGGACAAGGGTAGGCTGAATGACAAGGACAAAGCCATCTACACGACGCCCAAGATGGCATGTTCCGTCACTAACGAATATGTATCCAAGATACGAAATGCTAATTACTTTCAATTACCCAATTACGCGGGGAATCTGAAGAAGGCATCGTTTGGTCAGATTCTCATGTCGGAGCTGGGCAGCCAAGCTCACTTGGACCGCTTAACAATATTTCAGTCGAGGCCTAATCAAAGAAAAGGATTGGTAAGTCGTGTTCACATTTCCAAGCTGCAATTTCCTTTTAAATATTCCTGTAATCTGAAGCTAATATGCGCGCTGCAGATATTTCAAGGTAACACTGTTGTATCAGATAATACATACAAGGGCCAAACTCAACAAGAACAGCTCTTAGTAGCCAAGGAAGTCGGTAAGTTATCAGAGCTACACCAACCATAAAACTAGCTAACAAACTAGGCATGGCATTCAACTATCTGAATACAAACGAAATATGGGATATGTTCTGCGCAACATATGAGGCCATATACGACCACATGGGCACTTTCAATACTTGGTATGCACAAAACGGCGCAGGTGTCGCGATTCCAAATCTCCAAGACGAATGGAAAGAATTTGTTCGGACTGCTCTTGACTCAGCAGTGACTCGAAGTCGTACCGCTTTCGATATGATGTATGATAACCGACGGTATGTAAATTCTACGCACTCCGAAGAAGAGAACTTGAAGTTGACATATATATGCATAGTCTAAGTTCCTACTTTTCTCCTCTATTTTCAATCTCATGGCTATATAACAAATACTGGAACAGGGGCTCAATCAGATTGCCTAAAACATGCGCGCACTTGGATACTACTAGAGTGTAAATAGCAAATATAGATCGGGGGACTAAAGGAATGTAGCTCTACTAGAAGAAGATGGTATGAGACTTAACTCTACAAAGGCTGTTTCACGAGGATCCCGCCCCAATTGGACATAATCGTAACGCATGAGGGCCTCATGTGATGCAGCGTTAGGGCTCATGATGCCTATGCTTCTGACCCCACTATTCATACCCGATCCCCGGGTAGCAGCCCTGATCAGACTTGCGTATTGTGATATGCTAAAGTGATATCACATCGTACTAAAGTGCTAAAGTGATATATATCACCGTAAATATATATCACACTTTTTTTTCTGCCAAGTGTGATATCACAATTGTTGAAGTGATATGCACGTGACATTCCGCCCCAGAATTTACCTTTTCTGGCGGCCACGAACAAACGAACAAAGGGCTTAGAAGAACCCTAAGAAGGTCAAATGTCTCGGTCGCTAGATGCGTAAAAGGCATTTCTAGAACACTATTGACGGCGGCGGCACGTATGTACTCATCGATAGTGGCCTTCATAGTGGCGATGCAGTGGACTCAGACAAAATGACGACTGATGGCAACAAAGGTCATGGAAAAAACGGTTCATGATGTCAAAGTGCTAGAGTGCTAGAGTGATATCAATAAAAATTGAGAAGCAATATTGAAACTGCGAAAAAAGAGGCAAAAATAGCGGCTAGGTTAACTATCCGCAAACCGAAATCGCCTTGGTATAGGGTGCATTTGGAGTAGAGACATGAAACCCAAGAGTACTATTGGCGGCCCTGACGACCCTAAGCTTACGTTTACTTTGGAGGGTTTCTGATACGCACAGTTTTGTATAAAGTGAAAGGCGTGCGCCGTAGTGGTGTCGCCAATTTGCACATAAGTGCATGAGTGAATAGTTCAACCGGCAGCCATTTTCAGCTTGTTCCTAGTGCAGAAAAACCAATAACATTATTCTCCCAACTGTCCTAGCCGCAGGGTAACGCTAAACTAGCTTGCTTAGGGACGATATACAGATAGCCTTAATTATAATCCTACTGGTAGTTGCATTGAGTGATATTGATGTCAGGTTGCATTAGACTATAGCTATAGCTATAGCTATAGTTAGAAAATAAAGCTTATAGTGGTTATTTTGGTACCCTTTAAAGCTACAGCTATTAATAGCTAATTATCCCCTATAACCCCTATAATCCTTGGTAACAAGCTATACTAATATATCAATATTCCAACCTACCCATAGCTTATAAACTATTGCTTAATTAGGTTTAGCTTATAGCCTTTTTTAATAGCTATTGCTTAATTAGGACTAACGCCATAAGGCTTTATAAGCTAATAAAGTTTCAGGGAATTATAGTACCTCAAAGTACTATAAAGCATAGCTTTCCAAAAGTTCAAAAATCAAATTCAATCTTAAAAGACTTACTTTTTTAAGAATTCTGGCCAATTAGAGGGCTAGAATACTACTTATATAAGCGCTCTAAGCCAATAAGAATGCTTATGAAAGTGGGTCCCTAAGATCCTAAAGGGGAGCCTTGCAAAAAGCTTGAAAATTGCGAAATCCGGATCCGGCCGATTCCTCCACCAACAACGGAAACGGATCCCCAATAAAGCTTATAAACACTCAACAATTACGCAACCGGCAGAAAGAATTAAGATACATAAGCTATACTAAAAGATAGCCTAAATTCAGGGCTGTCTAATGATAGTCTTTATATATTCCAATTCTAGCTATTAGTATTTATTTTTGGAATATATATAATAGAGGTTTTTCTTGAGTTTCCTGTACTAGTAACTTCAATCAATCAACGAATTCAACAAGCAAAATTGACCACTTTTGACCCTTATATTCTATTTTGACCCTTTGTTACTAAACCAGTGATAAGACTAGCTACCCTATAGCTTCAAAGTCTTATAGGTTGGAGCGTCAATCTGACGTTTCGTGAATATTGACGTTGGGAGAGCATTTGCGTGTTCAAAATAGACTTTCTAATTAGTGGGTGCCTACGCTTAGGGAAACGTCACCTTGTTAATGTCTTCCGTTTTGGAAAAGGACGGTGTCGCGTTATGCTACAATAAGAATTAACCTTCAGTGGCCGATCAAATAGAGCTAGTAATCAATCCAGTCCACGGTCCCTAATCTCATGGCCACATTCCATCGACGATAGCTTACATACATGTACGTTTATAAAGAATCGTTATGCGCTCTTGCTGCTCTATTCTATAACTTTGTTGCCAATTCATAAATCTATTTTCAACCGCAGTAATACATACATCCCACACTGTTGTCCAACATAATGACTGTCTATTCCTTGGGGCTTCTGCTGGCCTCTTTGGCCGCCCTCGTTCAAGCGCAACAGCCCAATCGTCCAAACGACCTCAACATCACTCAGGCCCAAAGTAATGCGTACGGTTGTTCTTCTAAGGCCTGCCTAGAGAACCTACAAACATTCGAGGCATTGGACCGTCCGATCTTTGGAGATGCTCCCTTCAACTATGACTTCTACGCCACCGCAGATAACTTTACTAAATCTAAACCTGGAGACCTGTTGAAGCTTCAGCGGCAGAATTCCACTCTGTATGATATCACTCCTGGCAGCTCGTTATGGTTCATCCAATATACATCTGTCGGTGTTGGTGGACAGCCAGTCCCATCCACTGGGTTTATCCTTCTTCCCTATTTGAGTGAGGCATCCAACAAAACACCGCTTATTTCATATGCGCATGGTACTATCGGAACTGCCGCTGCTTGCGCCGCGTCGTCTTCTTATAACGGGTACGATTACGACAGCTGGAAGCTTCTCCCACCCCACGGATTCGCTGTGGTTGCTACAGACTACGCGGGCTTGGGCAACAACTACACCACACACAAGTACGGAAACCCAGTCATTAACTCAGAAGACGTATATTTCGCTGTTGTTGCCGCCCGCAAAGCTTTCCCAAACGTCTTCACCACTAAATGGGCTTCTCTCGGTCATTCTCAAGGCGCTGGAGCCATATGGGGTCTCGAGGAGAATCCCCGTGTTGCTTCTAACCAGAGTGGCGAATACGTGGGAGGAGTTGCCGTAGCTCCTAGTGCGAGACTGAATGATCTCCTGACCGCCGCTCCTCTTTCTGAGGGATATGGATTCGGCCCCCTGATTGTGAACATCTTCCAGTCCCTGAATTTCTCCATACAGCCACCCGTCTTAACCCCAGAGGCCATGAAGCGTTACCCGCTAATGAATGCGCTTGGGCTCTGCGACAATTCATATGCGGGCCTCAACTTTGACCTCCCGAACCATGGCATATTGAAGCCTACTCCTGAGCAGGATAAGACGATTCATGAAGCTTACACCAAATTTCAAGACCAGTATGGCGCCGCGACCGGGAGAAAAGGATACAAGGATTTCCTTGTTATACAGTCCCATGACGATGAGATTGTGAATTACACTGCTACGATTAAAGCATACGATTTCGCCTGCAAAAAAGGCAACATCGTTCACCTGAGCGTGTATCACAACCTCACCCACGACGAGTCAATGGCCGCTTCGGCGCCTGAGTGGCTCAAATGGCTCAGTGATAGAATTTCAGGTGTGCCACTTGCCAATGCAACCAAATGCACCATACAACAGAAGACGCCCTTATATGTCCCTTCGCGTTCTGGGTTTGGGCTCGCGTGATTATGGATAACGCAAGGCCTCGGTTCCCGCCTTATTGGACGCTCTTATATTACTATTGATCCTGGGCTCATCCTTTCTTCCCTCGTTCTTCTGCAGTTATCCATTTTTCGAAAAAAAGTCCAACCGGCTCCAATTTTCGCGTGCGTCCAAGGCTCACTGGTCGTTTCCTTGTCACGGACCTGGTGGTTGTAAATGAGGAATGCTGGGGACCAGTATGAAAACTCTGAGAGGCCAGTATTTTGAAACCCCCCTGTATACAGTGCACTTGGTATGAAGAAAGAAGGACATAAAGAACGATCAAATTACGAAGTACTAGTAATTATTACGTTTCCATTATCGAATGCCTATATACAGTAGCTAATTTGAAGCTCTACGTGCCAGTAGTTTGCTTCCCAAGCTATTAGCCTAGTCGTGCGGCCGTTCCGGCTTTGGTGTAGCCGCCGGTACCAAACCTAATAAAAGCGACGGCCACTCCCCCAGATTTGGCAGACTGAACACCACTTTCTATCTTAAAGTCTGTAATCAATCCTAGACTGATTTACACCATTTCCCTTAACAATTGTATTGTAAACTTTAACCTGCGCTTGCCAACCCAGGCGGCTGCGATGGCATTTGCCTCTTTATCTGAGACTCCCCACACCAGACCGAGACAACCTGGCTCACTCGCCGACTCAGCAGAGGGGCTCCTGCAGGACCATGCGGAGTCATTCAACGCAAAAGAGCGGGAGGGAAAGATATAAAAGAGGAAAAGTTAACAGAGGGAGGAGTAAAGAGAAAAATGGAAGAGGGAGGAAGAGCGAAAATATTCTAAAATTTTATATAACTTAAAGTTATTTCTGCCTCAGGAATATTCCTTGCTTTTATTGCTTATTTAGCGCATTGATACTATAATAAACTATGTACTAAATAAGTAATATAAGGTAGATTTCCTTCCTTATTTTATTTTAGTAAATAATAGGCTTATTTTTAAAAATTTTATAAAAAAATAACTAAACTAATTATTTACAAAAAAAGAAAAAAACTTTAAAAACTAAATTTTTTAAAGGATTTTTAAAGTTGTTTTTTTATTTTTTAAACTAGCCTAATTAAACCTAATGGACCCGCTTTTTAGTTAACTATTTTACCTAAAGCTTTACTTAGGGAACTGTGACGAACCGGGTCCTATAGGTAGGTATAGGTTAGCTGTTCCCAAGGGACAAACCTCTAGGTTCTAGGTTTATGTTGGCGGAGCGGTCAGGTCGGTTACGGGCGTTGTTTTGTCAATGTCACGTAGCTGGTAGATGTGGTAGCTGAATTTAATCTAATTGCTATGTTAACAACTGGCTATCTAAGCTATCTTAATGAGTGTAAGAACGTAAACTTTATATATCCAGTTGTGTATCTGGAGTCGATATAAATCAATGTCGATTTGCATTAATCTTGTTGTACGTCGATGGAATCGACGCCGATTCTTATTAACCTAACGCTGATTGGTGTATCGGTCCTACGTTTATCTGGGAGCGCCTACCCTATAGGCTCATTGTCGCAACTATAAGAGCCAGGTCGTAACAGGAACTTTACTTTCAGCTGCAGCGCTTTAGCAAAGCACTGGGTTAAATAAATTATAAGCTATTTTAGAATATTTACTACATTATATTCTTTAAAAAGTTAAGTAATAATAAATCCTTAGTTAAGTTATAGCTAAGTAAAATTTATATATATAATATTTACTAAAGTTTTTTTTAAAAAGTATTTATTTTAATAAACTAAAAAAAATTTTAAGTTAAAAAAAGCTATATTTAATATATTAATAAGTTAGTAGCTAAAAGTTATATATATAGTTAATATATTAATTATAAAATATTAAAATATAATATAATATTTTTTTTATTAATTTTATTTTTAAAATTATTTATAAAACTTTTAATATTTATATATTAATATATAATTATAATTATTTTTTAATATATAATTTATTTATTTATTTATTTATTTATTTATTTATTTATTTATTTATTTATTTATTTATTTCTTTATTTATTTATTTATTTATTTATTTATTTATTTATTTATTTATTTATTTATTTATTTATTTATTTATTTATTTATTTATTTATTTATTTATTTATTTATTTATTTATTTATTTATTTATTTATTTATTTATTTATTTATTTATTTATTTATTTATTTATTTATTTATTTATTTATTTATTTATTTATTTATTTATTTATTTATTTATTTATTTATTTATTTATTTATATATTATAATTTTATTTTACTTTTTTATTATATTTATTATATTAATAAAATATTTATAAAAAAATATATTAAATATTAAATATATATAATATTTTACTTTAAGTTTAATAAAAATAAGTTAATTAAAATTAAAAGAGTTAAATATTTAATTAATTATTTAATTATTGTACATTTTTATTTATTATATTTTTTATAATTTTATTATAATATATAATATTAAAATATAAAAAAGAAATAATAAAAAATATTTATAAAAAGATATATATAATAATAATATTATAATATTTTTTTATAAATACTTTTTTTTTTATATATATATATTTTAATATTATATATTATAGTAAAATTATAAAAAATATAATAAAGAAAATTATACAATAATTAAATAATTAATTAAATATTATATTAAGTTTTTAAAACTTTAGTTTTTTTATAAAAATTAATAAATTTTTATTATTTTTTAATAAATATTTTAAATTTATTTATTATAGTTATAAATTAAATAATAATTAATTTTAAAATTATATTATTTTTATTATTTTTATTAAATTAATTTTAAATTTTAATATTATTATTTAATTATTTACTTTAAATTTTATTTTTATAATTTATTTTAATATCAAAAATTTTGAAATTAAATATTTAAATTTCTTTTATAAATATTATTTAAAAGGTTAAATGTCTTGCTGATGCACTTATTATTAATTAATAATAACTTATTATTAATAAGTAACAATAAGTAATTAGTTATTAGTTAGTAAAAAAGAGTAAGCTTTCCTCTTTTATTAACTTTTAACGTTATAACTGTAATAATTAATAGCAATTATACGTTAAATTATCTCCTAGTATAAAAATAACTATTACTAAGCTAGGTAAATTAAACCACCCAGCAGCCTATAGGCTATTAATTATTTATTTATTAACTACGTAAGAATTCTGCTTTTATTTACTGTTGAGTAGTAATATCGTTTATAACTACTACCCTATAGACTGTAATTTACTTTTTAAAAGCTTACGGTTTATAATACCTTTTATAGAAAAGATTTTTAATAAAAAAAAAATAAAATCTTTAAAGCTTTTACTATTGTTAATTATTTATATAGCGTTAATTATTGGTAAAAATAATAAAATCTTAGGGCTTATTATTTTAGCCTTTTTTTTTTAAATAGGTAATAGAT
>NW_014013706.1:0-23214 GCF_000170995.1 Trichoderma virens Gv29-8
TTAATGCTTTTTTATATTTATATATTTTTTTTTAATAGTTAAATATTATATTATAGAATTAATATAAATATTATAAAAAAAAAAAAATAATAAAAAATTACTTACTATTAACTAATAAAATTCTATTTTTATTATAAATATAATTATAATAAGTATATTTCTTATACCTTAAATATCTAATTATTATTTTATAAAGCAGTTTATTAGCTTTATAGTAAAAATAAAGTATAATAAGAAATTTAATAGTTTTAATTATTAAAACTGCTGTATTATAATAATTTAACTTACTTTTTAAACTAAAAGAATATTATTTAATAATACCCTTAGGTATAATAAACATAAAGGAAAGAAAAACTTATAAAACTAGGCTATTATAAAATTAAATAGTATTTTATATATAGGTCTTAAAAGTAAAATTAATAAAAGGGGATATTATATTATAACCTAAATTAATAGAAGTATATACTATAGTAAAACTATAGGTAAATATAATTAATAAAAGCTTAGTTTTTTTTTTTTACGTAAGTATATACTATAAGAATTATAAAAATAGCTTTATTTTTATAAATATAATAATATAAGCCTAAGTAAAAATAAAAAAATAACTAAATATATAAATTTATTTTATTATAATTATTTAAATAATTAAATAATTAATCGTTAATAAAATATTAAAACTAAATATAAATTATACTTTTTATTTTACTTTTATATATTTATAATTATAACTGCTTAAAAACTACTTTCTGTCCTTTCTATTAATATAAACCTATAACTTAGGTTTATTACCTTAAGAACCCTCACTCTATATTAGTAAAAGGGATCAAAACGTTACATTAACTATTAATAATATACCTTTTTTATTATTATCTTTATTACTTAAATAAACTATATTACTTAACGTTAATATTACTTAACTTATATTACTAATATATTAACCCTTTTTATTATAAATCTTAATACTGTAGTATTGCTTAAACTGTTAATATTAACTAATAACCCCTTAATTATTATTTTTTAAAATAATATATTTTAGCTGTTAATATTTTACTTAATTTACTTTATATAATAAAAATAAACCTAAAGTTACTATAGCTATAATAACTATTAATAATAATATTTTTATAATATTATATTAAATACTAGCGTTTAATAAAACCAAATATTAGCAATAGGCTGTTAACGCTAAACTAACGGCGTTAATATTTAAAGGCATTTAGGAAAAAACGCTATTATTAAAAAATAAACTTATTATTACTTTATAATAAATATTTATAAAAAAATACAATATATAAAAACTCCTAATCTATTATAAAGCTTAACTTATTACCTATAGTTTTACTTAAATATATAGTCTTAATTATAATAAAATATATAGCTTTATAATTTATTATAATTCCTTTTATTTTATAATTTATCTTACTGCCTTACAAAAGTAAAATTTATATTAAATAAATATAAAAACCGCTTACTTAAACAGTAGATTAATATATAAGGTTTATATATTATACCTTAATAAATATAAATAATAAACTTAACTTAATTAATTTATTATTTTACATTTTATAAAAGTATTATATAAACTTAAATAATTTAGTTATAAATAGTTTAATATACTTAAACAATTAATAGAAAATATAGGTATAATACTATTGCTATTTAATTTATATATATTTTAATAATAAAATTTAATTATTGCAGTATATATTAACGATATTATTATTATAGGCGAAAACTAAAATATTTTATTTTTTAAAATTAATTTATTTATATATTTTAAATATAAAGACCTTAGGCTATATCGCTATTTATTAAGCCTTAAAATTATATAAATAATATTGTTTATTAAGATTAATTAGTTTAACTATATAAAATATATCTTAAGATATTTTAATATATTTAATTATAAAAGCTATAATATACTATTAAATGCTGGTATGTTTTACTAATGCTTAACATTAAATAATAAATATATTAACTTTAGTAAATACTAATAAACGTTAGGCTTTATTAACTTTTTAATTACTAAAACTTATTTAAATTTATCTTTTCCTATTTTTATATTATTATTTTATAATATTAACCTAAATAGATAATATATAATAAATATAAAATAAATAATATAGTATATTAGCTATATACTAAACTGTATTTTAAAATACTTACGCTTAAAGAAGATAAATAATATTATTATATATTTAAAAGTATACGTTAATATATTTTATAATATTAACCTTAATATAACTAAATCTATTAACATATATATTATTTAGTTAAACAATATTATTATTATATAATTATTTAAAAATAGATAACCGTTATTTATTTAATACATAAAGCTAAATATATAATTTATTTAAAAGTAATATTTTAACTATTATAAACTAAACAACTATTAATAGATATTTTAATAAATATTAACGTTATTACCTATTATCTTATATTATAATACAATAACACTTCAGCAATTAATCTTATATATAACAACTATATTATATTTAAATTATAATATATTACTCTTTATTTTTATTTTATTTAATAATATTACAGTATATTATTTAATATACAATATATTTTAACAGCTGATAATATAGCTAACGTATATATTAAAGCACTCCTTTAGCTAACCTTTTAAAAATATATTATTAATTTAAGGTTAGTTAATAGTTATTAATATTTAAATTTATATTCTTTTATTTATATATATATTTATATTATTAAATTATTTTATTTAATTCTAAGGGTATATTAAAAGGAATAGTATTAATTATAGTTTATTAATAAACCTTATTAGCAAATATAAATTATATTAGACGTCCTATAACGTCGGTTAATTTATTCCTTTACAATACAATAACACATTTATTCGTCTTGTTCATTTACACACATACTTCAACACAACCAACCCCAGCATCGGTCAAATTCCCGCTTGTTGGTGATGCGACCGTCAATGTTGGCCTCTTCGTGCGAGCAATTATTCAGCAACCCGACAAGACACTCGGCGGAAAATTTGTTCATGGCGTCACTGATGTTATGACGGCTGAAGAGATCCTTTCCACGTGGGCATTGGTGCACGGCTTCGAGGCGGAGTATGTGCAGGTAGCCAAGGAGACATATTATAGCCTCTGGCCACAGTGGGGTAAAGCGATGGACAGGATGCATGAATACCTCGAGTGGGCTGAGGATAGAAGTTTCTCGGGTGAAGATGTTATTCTCTCCAAGGAAGACCTAGGCGTCACTGGGTTGAGCAGCACGCGAGATGCGTTTGCAAGGATGAAGAAATAGACGGCTGAAGGCAAATACAATACATGTCAGAGGAGTAATAATTTGAAGCTCTTATAGCCCTATAAGCGGTATGCACTTGAACTTTGCTACAGTTCGTACCACCTATGGTAATAGCGTACAGGATTCGTATTCGTACGCCCACCATGGGCTTTCTTGCACCTGAAGCTTTGCAATGAATCGGTTGGTGGGGCTACCTTGATCTGCATTAATAATGGGACGTAGGAACAGAAATCGACCCAAAGTCGCTGTCGCGCTTCCGCCGCTTCCTAGATTATGTTGCCATCATTTATCGGAACTCAGACATTGTCGCTCAATGTCTCTCAGGAAAAAGGCGTGTATAGCTTGCGTCACTTCAAAGCGACGATGCGATCAGTTGCTACCAGCATGTAGTCGCTGCACCAAACAGCATCGAGCTTGTCAATACCCGTTACTGCCTGTGGCTTCTGTGCCATATAGTCATGCGGGACCTGCCCTGCCGTATGACGACACACCAATCTCCGATTCCATTATCGACAATTTTACGTGGGATAATTCTTGGGACATACTAGGTCCTGAATCGAACCTTACACTGATACCAGGCGCAACACTTCGTCAGATTTCGCCGCTGGGCATTGGAGGCCTAGAGTCGTTTGTGGAAACCGGTGCTCATGATAGTACCCAATTCGAACAGTTCCGGCCTGCCATCAACGAGGATTTCAGACCCAGATCAACATCCATTCTAGACCAGTATCGGCCAGCAGTATCGAGTCGCCATGTCACGACCACATTAGACAACTTTCGCCAATTTCTTAGTCGACCCACTGACATACAGTAAGATCAATCGTTGCTAGCCGACTTGTGCTTTGTGCCTATATTGTATGATGCAAATAGGTGGACATTCTGCGCTAGCATAATGGTCTCCTACATTGGCACATTTGCAAAGACTGCATCCACCGACTTCATCGCGCCCTACAAGCTACAGTCCCCTCTGGCTGCTGCATTGGGAGTATGTGCTGCTCACGAGACGCTTACTGGGCCAGGTCGCCTAGTTCTCAGTAAGCTTATTGAGGCTGGGATTGACAATCTGATTTGTTATGTTCCACGAGAAACCGCACTATCAGCAACTAATGTACCAACATTGTGTGATCTCGACAATTGTCTTACTCTGGAAGATGATTTGCGGTTCTTCAGGAGAGAACTTGCTCGAGTGCAAGCTATGACGCTGTATCATATCATTGCCTGTTTTGGCGGTGATGCCAAGCAGAAAAGTCAAGCCGCGCAACATGAGCCACTGCTAGCAGCTTGGAAGATCTCGCTGCAGGAGCAGATGCACAAACTCTACCGTAAAATGGACTGGAATATACAGAATCTCTCGATCTCGGATTTCTCAGCACTTCCAAGACCTGAGGTCAGCGCTTGGGAACGCACGAACGGGCAAGCGAGCCAGCCTCGGTATTGCAGCGTTGATTCCGCGCCAATCCGAGACGATGAGCTTGAAAGCGCGCATCGTACTATTCTAATTTCTTACTTCGTGCGAGCTACCTATGCGGTAGTTACATATGGGGTTTGTCCATTAGTATCAGAGCTTGAGTCTCTAATGGTATCTGCTCCAGCGAGCTTGAGAAGACGAAATTACCTTGGAATCCAAGAGAGGTACCTTTCCCAAGCCTCGTCACTTTGGCCTCCCCAGCGGTGTGATAATCCAATGCTCTCATATAAAGAGCTCCTCAATCTATGGGAGCAAGGTTACATGTCCTCTTCAGACTTAGAAGATGGGTTTACTCGGCTGCTGCTAGTCGCATGTAAAGGTATTAGCGTTCTGTCTCTCAATACGTAAATACATTTAAATGTAATTAATTATTAGATAAAACTAATTAAAATATTCTATACCAACCCATGGCTTATTGCATTTGTATAATCAGGGATCTTTTTTTTTTTTTTTTTTTTTTTTTTTTTTTTTTTTTTTTTAAAAAAAAAAAAAAAAAACTCACTTTTTAGCTGATTAGAATCTTGGCCTGTGGAAAAATGGGAGTTGTATTAGCCTATAGGCCTGTTGTTACAATTATGAATAAGTGAGTCGTAACCAGCTATATTTTCTCTTGTATCTTTATAACCACTGCTGGTTACCCAAATGCGACACAAATCCTCCAGCATCTTTCTCAATGGTAGCATTATACACAACCTTGAGCACGTCTGTGACTGCTTCCGAGGGCAGTACAGGCCCTGTGAAGTTGGGCTGATACTTCTGAAACGCTGCTCCCATAGCCATGAGATTGTTTTGCTGCTTTTCGTTAGGATTGAGCAAGTGGCCCGTGTCGACTGTCCCTGGGCATACAGCAAGAAAAAGGATTCCTTCATCAATATACTGCGCTTGGAATTTTGTAATGAGCGTGTTCAGAGCCCCTTTGCTGACCACGTAAGGGTAACCGAGAGTCAGCTTCCACTTGGTGGTCATGGTTGGCTCAGCCAAGCCTGACGAGATGGCAATGACCTTTTTCGCGGTGCCTTTCCGGACAAGCGGAACAACAAGATTAAATAGATGCGCGTTACCAACAACATTTATGCGGAATAGGTCTAACATGTCTTCTTCTAGAAGCTTAGGGTCCGCCAAGCCTAGATCCTGGACATCGTCCATGCCGGACCAGTCTGAGATTTTGCCTGCGTTGGCAATGATGTAGTCAAGTGAATCATTGGTTATCTTGGATACGATGGCGACAGCGGCTTGAAGCTCTTCGATATTGGTTATGTCAGCCTGGACAACAGTGATATTGGAGGCAGTAATCTCCGCGGCTATCTTCCTCTCTGTTGCCTCTTTGTCGCGGACCACAGCAATAACAATGTTATTGGCATCTGTGGATAGCTGCCGAACGAACTCAAACTTTAAGAATATCAGGACACTGTCAGTTGATACTTAAGACAATCGTAGGTGCCTAGCAGATACGTACTCCAATGCCTCGCGAAGCGCCAGTAACAAGATAAGAGGCCATGTCGACAGCTATTTACGAGAGCTAGTGAGAAATAGGTGCTTCAAGTACAATCAATCTAGCGTTGTTGATCGTGGTGGTCATCTATACGTAGGATATGAACGGGTAAGCATCGCGTTTTATACATTGCCCAACACATCGCGTGATCCACAGCTTTGGCACCGATTGTTGGCTGTGGTGAATATCTAGCACCTTCCACCGAGATACATGGAGTTTCAGCCACTTGGAATGGACAGCATTCTCGCGGATAGTTGCTAGACGGCGGAGTTGCAAGGCCTTTGTTTCAGGTGCATGGTTGTCTTGAACTAGGGCATCAGTTGCAACCCCGCGCCGAGGACAAAGTGGAATCTCAAAGCTCGTGGAAAGTTGCCCTGGTGGATTCGGCTGGTTCCGATCTAGCTCCTTGATTGGTCTTCTATCTAAGATCGACTGGGGGCTTTCATCGGGTTTATGCTAAGCCCGGGGAAGCCCGAGCCCGCCCTTCCTGATTGAGCTGATGATGGGGAACCAAACTTGTCGGAGTTTCACTAGACATCTTTTGCACCGCAGTGCCAGTTCCTCGCTTAGCTATCTACTACTTTCTTCTGCGCATACTTTCCCCTCCGCTTAAACCTCAGCTTCGCAAAAAGTTGACTCACGTATCCCAGCCACACTCAAACTATATGGCGTCGCATGCAACTGACCAGCAGAAAAAGACTAGAAGGGGATGTTGGACTTGCAAGGGTAGGTAAAGCTTCAACCCTTTCCATTAGTGCTTTAAGATGGATATACTGACAGGAGACCCCGAATGCAACTGACATGCAGATCGCCGGATTGCCTGCGACCGCCAAGTCCCCAGCTGTTCGAAATGCATCAGGTCTAATCGGGAATGTTTGGGCTATGGCGTGCGACTCTCATGGCCACGAACTAGTGATTCCAAAAGAGCCATGGTAGCCATGCCAAGCACGCGCTCGCTCCTGGCACAAGGAATCGCAAAACGCCGCTCGACATTGATGTTGATACACACATCATCCAGAGACATCGACATGTATCACTATCTTCGAAAGCTTCGAAATGGAAAATGCAAGTTTCTTTTCACAATTGTAGTCAATGACGTCGTAGAAGTCCAAAGCGGGCTGAGAGCTGACACGATTTCGCGGCTCGCGCATTCAGATGAGAGACAGCCAGCCCGCTTCGTCTTCCCTCCACCATCTCTGCCCTGGTCTCCAGGCAATCCTGACTCCAACACTCTGGAGCTAGTAGACTATTGTAAGCCTATTGTTCTCGAAATCCACTCGACCCTTGGGCCACTATTGCTGATTTCCTTCTCGTGCAGTTGCCAACGTGTCTTACTCCACGCTGTCCGTTTTGGGGGTCGATGCCGGTCGTCTGCGAAATCTCTTGCTTCGTATGACTGTTTCTAGCAGCACACTCCCCACTTTCGCGCTCAAATCATCACTTCTAGCCGTATCTTCGCTGCACCGTGACGGTCTGCGGGATTTAGCTCTCGGGTATAAGATCGCTGCCATCAACGCCCTGGCGGAGTCGGCCAAATCTGGACACCCAGGTGCCTTGGAGTCTGCACAGCATGCTGCTACCTGCATGCTTTTGGCCACTTTTGAGACCCAGCATCACTCCGAGTCTTCAGGCCAATGGGTGCTTTATGTTGACGGTGCCAAGCACATCGTCCAAACCACAGGTCTTGACGAACGATCAGATCAAGCCGAGCTCAACCCTGTTCTAGATTGGATTTACTACTTGGACATTATGTCGTGGTTTGTCATGCGACATTGGCGCCATCCTTCCACATTGCCACATTCGACTACAGACAAAATCTCTCTGAGTCGTGGGAAATCTCCCTTGGTAAGTACAACCGAGCACGACAGGCACATTTATCACATACACAATCGCCAACGTCAAGGTGGCCTGGACTGACTCTGCTGCTATAGTTACTGAATCGCCCCACCCCAATTCGTACAGTTTTGGAACCTATTGCCGCCGTATGCGATATTCTCGTTGAGCCCCATGATCCCCGAGCTCAGGCCACTGAGTACCAAAATCGACTTCGCTCACTAGAGAGTACACTTATCAACAACCCTGTGCCTAAGACTACTATAACAGAGTCAGATGAGGGAGAAGACGTTATAGCAGAGCTATATCAGCTCGCAACTCTCATCTACCTTTTTAATGGATCAGCAAGTTCTTTTATTCTAGATCATCAGCTCGACGGCTTGATCGATCGCGGATTTTACCTCATCAGAAAGCTCAACACGTGCCAGCGATCTTTCCCGCTCCTGATACTTGGTTCTGAAGCACGCAATGATGAGGAACGAATGCTCTTACTCGAACTTATCTATAAGACCGGGGCAAAACACAACGACAGCAGCCTCATGCGTATAAGAGCGGGCCTTGAAATGGTGTGGTCACAGCGAGACCTTGAAGCCGATGAAGATGAATACAGCGACCTAAGCTACCTGCACAGACTTGACACTGTTATCGGCTCGGCATGTACACTGCCATTCATTTCATAAACATACAAATTGGGGCCATATCTCGAAAGGAAAGTCTTTATTTTCTGTTGAGCGATGGTATTTGTATGGTAGCAGCTAGTATAAGTCTATTGCGTCTGAAGAACTCAAACATTGGCAATGTTGTTGACACGCCATCTGTAACCGGTACCCAAATGGTCTATGGTACTAAAGGCATGCCTAATGCCCCTATTATGCGGAAACTTTGCAAGAGTAAGACTATATGGACAGCCTCTATAAAAAGATCCCAGGGCTCTCTCTTCTAGAGTAATGTAAAACACATTTGCACTAGGATATTAGTAAGTTTTACTCAGCTTCCAACCTATACCATTATAGTTGGACGGCAAACTAAACAAACATCTCTATAGTTGAATTTTTTACCTACGAGGAACCCCACACAGTAGAGAATATTGTAGTGCTGCCATTAGAGTCTAGCTGGAATCCCGATATGCCGTTCCGAGTAGGCGCCGTAGGGGAGCCCATCCACTCGTAAGTACCACCCCTCGAGGAGCCTACAACGTGTCGAACGGTATTAGTACCGTTACCGTAAGGTGCACTGGTCAGTGCTCGAAAAAAGTATTGTTGTATGATGTTCTGACCTTCTATTCCAGTCAGCGTGATGCGATCTTCAAAGATAGCATCGAATGAAAATAACGACGCGGCGGCAATGCTGTTGCCAGTCGAAAGGGCGTCGTTAAGCTGGGAAGTAATATTATGTATCACAGGATTCGGTGTCGTTATGTTGAATTCCCCAAATGTCTTAGGGAACTTGTCACAAGGGCTTTTCAATGCAATAAGCCCGTCATGTCGCCCATCCCAGTAGTCCACCCATCGCGCAACTTTGCCGTCTTTGAAGTTCACGGCGGCTATAGTGCGAGTTTCATATCCAAAAATATCTGGCGCATCTTCGCTAAAATCTACCGCGCTGTTCATGTCGCCGATGGCCGTGAGAGGATATGATCTCCCGTCCAACTTGTCCTGGCTAAAAATTGTGGTTGGTTAATATCCTGACACGGCGTATGTATACTCTGTGATGAAATTTTCCAGAGCGTGTGTGTTTATATTTGGTGTTTCTCAAGACTAGTTATCCTGGTCATAAGCTGTGCTGATATATGATTCTACTCCGTGCATTTCTTATTCTGGAGAGAGCCAGGGTTACGCGCTCTCATCCGATCCTGAAGCAATTTGGACATGGTTAGCACCTGGTTGATATCAATAGAATGGCCGATCTTGTCAAGACAGCCGACAGTTTCTAAATCACATCAATGCAGTTCATTCGCAATTATATATACAGCCTAACCGTCCATGACTAATAATACACGTCCCATAAGCAACTGGTACAGGTTCGTACGAATAAACTCATCTCAACCAGGTGTAACATTTTCTTTGATGCCTTCGCACAAATAGGCTCACGCTCTTCCAATAAACGCGCCTCCAATAGTTGAAGAGTCCGTTTTCGTTTATTACTTTAAAGTCAGTGCAAATAAGCCAAGTTTTCGCGATCTTGTGATAATCATGGACAGTGCCGGAATGATTCGGGGTCGCAGTGTGTTCTGACTCGGTGCTTCGAGATCCTTATCAGTTGGTGGCTCTCCAATTGCAAATTGAGATCTAGGAGAGTCCACTAATAATCTTTCGCCCCTCTTCCCCTCCATTTCCACCCTTCCATGCCTAAGCACTACCCGAGATCCAATGGCCGTTATCAGCTCCGAAATGCGGAGAAGCATTAAACAGAAATCGCTCTCTTGGGCTATCGGAATCTGCAGTCCGACTCCGACAGGCCACAGCTTGAGCGCATTCGGGGCTTGGCTTGTCCTGAATCTAATGATTTCAATATACTTCGGGGCAAGTTCTGGGGTGTATCCATAGCCTGATGAGAAAGCGTGGGATGGCGCGATGGATAGTCGAGAGTTTGGAGGTGCTGCCACCTCACTCGGAAACGGAACAGGTTTCATCAAAGTGCATTCATTGCCAATGCCGAAAGAATGGCAATGGCATAGCATGGGACAGCAAAACCTTACGCGGAATGGGCCACGGTGATTCGTCGAATCTGTTTCTTATCAGGACTCCATTTCAGCGTGATAAACTCTCAACTTGCATCAAGAGCTAAAGTCCTATAAGTACGTGACATCAAAACTAAGGCATTGATGCGGGGACCTGCCGCTTTGTCCATTCATACAGTCAGTTGCATGGAAATATCACAGCAGCCTGCTAATACTTGCAACCCTCAGTCTCCAAGATAAAGGCAAGCTTTCTTGTTGGCGAAGCATCACTCTCAGTCAGCTACCTAGTCACCCCGCCTTCTATCTACCTCTCTCCAGCAATAATGGTCTCCATAATTAAATCGCGGCTTCCGCACCCGCTAGATCCTCTTTCCACAGACGAGATTGCCATCGCCATCGCCGCAGTCCGCAAGCACCATGGCGAATGCTTCTTCAACGTCGTCTCGCTGCACGAGCCACGCAAAGCCGAAATGCTGAAATGGCTGGAGAGTGCGCACTCTCCGGCCAGCGAGTCACTACGTCCGGCGCGTGTGGCCAATGTAGTCGTGATTATTCAGGGCGGCAAGGTCTATGATGGTCTTGTAGATATCAAGAGCGGAATTATTATAAAATTGGAGCTTATGGAGGGGGTTCAACCTATTGTAAGTGTTTTTCTTATTAGTCGCCATTTATATGACCCTTCCACTAACCAATATGATAGCTCACGATGGAGGATCTTCAGATTGTTGAGCATATCTGCCGAACAGATCCCAAGGTCATTGAGCAGTGTGAAATCTCCGGCATCCCTAAGTCCGATATGCAAAAGGTCTACTGTGACCCGTGGACGATTGGCTATGATGAGCGCTACGGCAATAATGTCCGTCTGCAGCAAGCTCTTATGTACTACCGTCCTGATGTCGATACCTGCCAGTACCAGTACCCGCTGGATTTCTGTCCAATCTATGACGCTAACAAGCGAGCTATTATTGACATTGACGTTCCCAAGATTCGCCGACCTCTTAGCAAAGCTGTTCCAATTGACTACACGCCTAAGGCTGTAGCTATGGCCGGTGGATATAGGACAGACTTGAAGCCTATTAACATTACGCAACCCAAGGGCGTCTCGTTCAAAATGGATGGCAGAGAGCTAGAGTGGCAAAACTGGAAGTTTCATATTGGATTCAATTACCGAGAGGGTATTGTGTTGAACAATATCACATATAATGATAAGGGAAACCGCAGGCCAATCTTCTACCGTCTGTCACTCGCCGAGATGGTGGTGCCTTAGTAAGTAGTCAACCTTTCCCCTTTCCACTTACTACCTCGGGCTAACAGAAATCGCAGTGGAAACCCAGAACATCCCCACCAGCGCAAGCACGCCTTTGACCTGGGGGAATATGGTGCAGGCTACATGACCAACTCCCTTTCTCTAGGCTGTGACTGCAAGGGGTCAATTTATTATCTCGACGCCGACTTCCCTACTCGTGATGGCTCTATCCGCACTATTAAGAATGCGATCTGTATTCACGAGGAAGATGCCGGGATTCTCTTCAAGCACACAGATTTTCGCGATGACTCTGTCATTGTTACGCGTGCTAGAAAGCTCATCATTCAGCAAATCTTCACCGCGGCCAACTACGAATATTCTTGTCAGTGGATCTTCCATCAAGATGGCACCATCCAGCCCGAGATCAAACTCACCGGTATCCTCAATACATACGCCATGAACGTCGATGAAGACGCCGGCCCATGGGGTACCCAAGTCTATCCTGGAGTTAACGCTCATAACCACCAGCATCTATTCTGCTTGCGTATAGACCCTATGATAGATGGGCATAATAACACGGTTAATATGGTGGATACGGTGCCTAGTGAGGCTCCTGTTGGAAGTGAGGATAACTTCTATGGCAATGCCTTCTATGCGAAGAAGACTAAGCTTGACACAACTGGTAAGGCCATGACCGATTATAATGGAGCGACGAGCAGGACATGGGAGATCGTCAATGAGTCAAAGCTACATCCTTACAGTAAGAAGCCTGTGTCGTATAAGCTAGTGAGTCGAGAAGTACCGGGGCTTCTACCCCAGAAGGATAGTCTTGTGTGGAAGCGAGCTGGCTTTGCCCGCCACGCTGTGCACGTCACTAAGTGTAAGTCCAAACGGAGTCCTTTAGAAAACTCCCATTATTCATGCGCAATTAGACTGATTCGAAGAGTTTAGACTCTGATGACCAGCTGTGGCCCGCTGGCTGCCACGTCCCGCAGACTTCAGGAGAGCCATCGATGGGCATCCCCCAATGGATCGGTGACGGCACCGAGTCTGTTGTTGACACTGACATTGTGTTCTGGCATACCTTTGGTGTCACGCATATCCCGGCCCCAGAGGACTTCCCTATTATGCCCGTCGAACCAATCACGCTATTGCTCCGACCCCGCAACTTCTTTAGCAATAATCCTGCTATGGATGTTATGCCAAGCTACTGTAGCACACCGAGCCAGGTTGCTGGGAAGCAAGATGGCATTCTAAACACTACTGACAAGATGAGCACGCTTGCGTTTTCAAACGGAACTGGGTCATCATCGGGGTGCTGTAAGCCGTAACTTGGTAATCTTCTGCAAACCCTCACTATCCAGGAAATCAAATATTACTGCATGACCACCCATGAAGAAGATTGCGTCAAACTTAGCAGACTCGAGATCCTCCAGCTTGGCAGTGTGTTCCAGCAGTGCCATGCATACTAGATCAGCGAGCCAAGTTTTGGCCGTCTTGTTGTGATTCGGGAACTGTAGGGAGCGAGACTCGAGGGGACAGAGACTGCCTGGGGGGCTGACGATGGTTTGTTCGAACTCATGGTCTTTGAAGACGTGCTATATGTGTGTGAGCTCAGAGAGCCATAGCTCGGTGGGGTGAGACGGGTCCTCGTATTGTTTGGCGTGGGTAACAACGAGTACGATACGTTTGGGCATGATGACAAATGTTTTCTCTTGTCGCAAATCCAACACTTCTCTTGTCGTGGTTCCAAATGAAATCGTATGGGACTAAATAAATGAAGTGGTTAATTACGTGGTGATGTTGTCAAGTGTTTTGTGGATATATGAGCCAAAATGTGCCCGTCGTACTAAACCTTCATTCTTAGCATGCCCGTAGCATGCCTGATGATCACCCAGGACAGAAGCTCCGCTCTAGAAAGCCTGGCGGACTCGGGGACATCCAGCGCCTCCGTTGTGACTAGCAGGACGGCAGCGGAATTCATCAATTTCCGAGCTATAATACTATGGTTCCCACCGCCGTAATTTAGATCTAAGACCTGCCGAGATTCAACCCACAAACATTGCTACCTCGGCGACTTGTCCCATGTTAGATGCGTAGGAGCGGAATCGGAGGGGGTTCTTCAAAGTCGCTCCTTTCTACTCCGTAGAGACCATCTCTTCCGATTCTCCGTAGAACTACGAGTACAAAGCCGCGCCCGGAGCTAGAACGATTCGGGCAAGCGGGAACCTATTCGACTAAGTCTCAGAACTGCGGCCTAGTGAGCAGAGCGGAATATGAAGAGGACCGAGGCATCTCCATTAGATCGTGGAAGGTAGAAGAGGGAAGTGTACTTGATGGTTAAGATTCCAGTTAGATCTAAATTATACAACTCTCTCACGTCTATTATAGCCTCTTCGACTTGCCACTTTGCATCAATGCTATCGAATGCTGGATTACCAGCCGGTCGGATCAAGGATCGATCCGGAACCGATAAGGTGCAGCTAACCGACTTGTACCTTCGACAGCAAAGATAAGGTATAAACATAAATTCACAGTTGGCGTGAATTCCATGCTCTCTAGCGTATCCATCGGCTGCCCTTGCTAATGTGGCCCTCGCGTTCTAAAAAAAACTTCCTAAGGATTAGGGACCACGACTGAGGAATTATCTAACCATAACCCTTTATCCTTTATCCTTACAGAGTAAATATAGGGAGGACCACCTTGAATATTAGGGATACGGGTTCCCAAAACTTACCTAAAAACTATCTAGATATTGGAATTCTTCATAGTACTAAGAAAAGAAAGAATTCCCAATTATGATACAGGGACGAATGGTGTATATTGGTACAAAGATTGGGCATCTCCAATGACACGTGTAAGACTTCTTCAAAAATACGATCCTCATATAAGCAGACCCGAATAGCTGAAAAAAAAATTGCGCTCTGTCCGGATCTAGAGTTAACGTCCACTTTGCTGGTTCCGATCACTTTGCAGGTTATCCAGAGCAAGTAGGGCTCACAGCTCAGTGTTTGCTTACACTGCCGTAACGTAGCTCTAACTATCTACAGCCAAATATAGCTCCCAGAATAATACGTACAGCTCAAATTCTACGTAAAACCAAGTAATAATAATAATTAGACTAAGAAACTCTGTTCTACAGCTCGGTAACAGACCTGGCATGACAACAAACCCGATGACACCTGGCCTGCATGGTGACCTTCAAAGCTTGACATTGTCCGACGTGTTCAATAGTTGTGGCATGTGCAAGACCATCTGCGCATCCTTGAGGACGTCCATCCGTAGAAGAGTCGAAATGCCCAGCTCGCTGAGGAGTGAACTCACAGGACCTTTGCCCCGAGAGAGCACGACATTCTTGGGAAAGAGGCATTGTGCCCCTAGGAGTGGGTTGGTCAGGACTTTTACCTGGTTCCATTCGCTGTCGATCTTGTTGATCGCGTAGTTGGTTACGATCGAAGATTGCGATGTGATGTTCTTCAGGGCCGGGAGGGGGGCTTCCAATGTCAAATCGAGTGTCCCATCAGTCGCGGAGAGATCAGCCTTGATGGTGTGGTCATCCATCCCCATGTCGATGTTGGCGAGCCATTTTGGAAACTGATATCCATATACGCCACGCACTCGAGCAATGTCAGTATTGACAGGTAAAGCTACTACATATCCGTAAAATATTCGATTCCACATCGAGTAGAGCAGTTGGGTCGTGCTATAGCTATTTTGACCTGGCTGACGGACGACGATGGCAATCGAGACCTCGTTATAAGGATCATTGTCGCAGACAAGGTACGAGTAGAACGTCACTACGACCAAACCGTAACCAGGCAGGGCCGTGATGGGCTCCAAGGGAGACGGAAGCTTGGATCTTAAGCGGTCAAGAGGTGCGAGGAAGACGAGTTGGACACTCGAGGTGCGATAGTAGAAGTTCGGAGCGTATGTTGGGCCACCCCTCGAATTGACCAGCCTTTTTGGGATGCTTGTGAAAAAGTCAATGTTGAGGCCGACTGCCGGATCACGAGCTACCTCTTTTAAGTCTGGGTTCATGCGGTACCGGTCGTAGTAGCCGTCTTTGGGGACATCAACCTTTTGACCTCCGAAATCGACCTGAACGGTCGGACCCTTTGAGTGTCTACACATTTATACAGGAGTCAGTACAACACCAAAGATGAGAGGTAGAAGTTATTGCCACATACGGTACGGAGGCTTTCGACGATGGCGCTGACAACCGGCCTGTTGTTGACGACATACCGGTAGCGGTAGCGGTACCCAGGATACACAAATTTGGATGTGCTGGTCTTGTTTGCCAGAACGTGTACTGCAGGCCGTAATCGGGGCTGATATTGACCTCGAGAGCAATGCTAACAACTCTTGGAATAGCCGAGATGATAGTTTCCGGGACTATTGTGGCTGGACTTCTATAGACGGCACAAGATAAATAGTGAAGGTATTATCGTGAAAAGAGATAATGAAGTTTGGTCTGGGCTGGAAAGTTAAGGTGGGTTTGGAAAGATCCCATTTACGTCTGTATATATCTTTTCTTTGTGGTTTGTGTACGATATGAAAGAAAGCGGGACCGGAGCGATTAACAACCCGATCCCGGCCCCTTTCTGCAACAGCTAACTAGCAGCTATTGGTAGAATCTATCAAGTGTCAAAAGGGATATTTGTACATCTAATTGGAATGCAAAGGAACTTACTCTTTTCCTTTAAGATAAGCCGAGGTACGTTGGCTATACTTCCAACCGAGGGCTATGATACTTTCGCAGCATAGCCATATACGCTTCTGCTAGCGTAGCCCAATGGCCCGATCTATAGCTAGTCCCAAATCTACACTGTTTTACAAGATATATCAATACTATAGCCATTTAACTCTTTATTAAGTTCCATAGCTTAAGGTAGTACCTTTTTTATTATTTAGTGCTACACTTGAGATACTAGGTATTAGCTTTGCAAAAGATATAATTATATTTATATTGCTAAATACTACTATAGAGGTTAAATTTAATATTAACATAAAAAATTTAATGCTATAACAGTTAGTTTAATAAAAAGCTATACTTTAGCTTTTAGTTTAAAATCTAAAATTAATTTATAATTTAATTTAATTAATAATACTTTTATAATTAAAAAAAGAAATTATAACGTTATAATATTTATTTATATATACAAAGTCTAACCTAAAAAAAAATTAAAACTTTAATTATAATAATTAATAAATAATTTACTTTATAGTTAAATTGAATAATTAAATAAATATTTATTTACATTATATTAATATAAATAATATATAACTTTATTAAAAATATTAAAAAAAAACAATTAAAAGAATTCTTTTTTTAATATAGAAAATAACTATTAATAATTTATAAAAGCCTTTTTTTATTAATATATTTAATATTTTTAATTATTATTAAATATAATAAATATAAATATTATAATTATAAAAGTAAAAGAATAATAATAAAAACTTTAAATAAATTAATTAATTAAATAAACAGTAAATTAACTATATTTTATATATATAAATAACTATTTAAGAGTTTAACTTTAAAAAATAAAATCTTTAGCTTTTTTTTAAACTATTAAAGTTTATATTTAAATTTTTACTTTAATTATTTTAAAAGCTTTTTATTACTTTTATTTATATATCAAATTTTTAATATTTAAAAACTTTATTTAAAAGTATAAAATATATCAATATTTAAATTATATTAAATATTAATTAAAAATATTAAATTAAAAATAAAAAAAATAAAAAAGTTTTTTTTAATAATATAAAAAAACTTAAATTTAAAAATTTTAAATTAATATTTAAGAAAAATTAATTAACATTATTAAAAACTTTTATTTATTATAAATTTTATATTATTAATTATTTTATAATTACTTTTATATTTACTTTAATTATATTATAATATAATAACTTTTTATTTTATTTTTTAATTTTTTAATATAGTTTATAAATATATAATAAATAATTAATTATTTTAATTAATTAAATTTTTAATTTTATTAATTAAATATTTAAAAAATTAAAATATTTTTTTTTGTTTATATATTTTAAAAAATAATTTTAAATTATTATTTTTTTTAATATAAAAAATTAATTATTATTAATAAAAATTAAAATAAAAAAAATATTTATAAATATTTATAATGAAAATATTATTATAAAACTTTTTTACTTTAATATAATTTTTATAATAAATCTTTTTTTTAAAATAATATAAAATAATTTAAAATAATAATAATAAATATATAATATATTTATTATAGTTTTTAAAATTAATATATATTAAATAAAAAAAAAGTTTTTATATTATTTATAAAATATTATTTTAAATTTACATATATTACTAAAAGTATTAAAAAAATATTATATTTATTTAAATTATATACTATTACTTAATTAAATATAAATTTTTATTAAATTTTAAAAATAAAATTAATAAAAAAAATATTATATTATAATTTAACTTTTTATATAATTTTAAAAAGTATATATTTAAAAATATTATAAATTAAAACGTTAATTAAAAATAAAAGTAATAAAATATAATAATTTTAAACTTAAAATAATTTATATAAGTATTTTATATTATAATAAAATAATAAACTATATTATTTTTAAAAAAATAGTTAAATATATAAATTAATTTTATTATAATTATTTAAATAGTTTAAATAATTAATTATTAATAAAATATTAACATTAAATATAAGTTATATTTTTTATTTTACTTTTATATATTTATAATTATAATTACTTAAAAATTACTTTTTGTTTTTTTAATTAATATAAACTTATAACTTAAGTTTATTACTTTAGGAACCTTTACTTTATATTAAAAATAAAAATTAAAATATTATAGTTAAGTTATAATAATTACTTTTATAAAAAAATAATAAATAATAATTATTATTTTTAATTACTTTAAAAATAATAATTTAATATATAAATTATATTTGTATATTTATTTAAATAATTAAATAATTAATTATAAATATAATATTTATATTACGTAATTATTTAACTTAATTTGTTTATTAATATAAACTAAAATTTAAGTTTATTTTTCAGAAATAATAATTTATATTATTATAGTTTAGCATTGAACCTCTCATCTTGATATTAAATTTAACCTCCATAAGTTTATAGTTTATTATACTTTACTTATTATAGTATTTAGTTTATATTAAAAACAACTAACTTAAATTATAATATAAATTAATTTTTAAAAATATTTAAAAATATTAAGAAAATTATTAAAAAAACCATTACTTATATTAATAATACTATAACTTAAAGATTAAATATAGCAGCTTAATAAATATAATTTACTTATTTATATACTTAATGTTATTAGCCCAGCTATAAATAAGCTGGATAATACCAGTCTTTTATTATACAGCCCCCTATATATATTAACTGTTTGCCGCTTGTATAGTGGCTTCGAGAGGAGCAGCAACAAACATACCTACATCTTTCCCATACGGCCGTTAATATACTTTCCATACCAGCTATATCTGCCAAGCCAAAGCGTATCTTTTCTAAGGTTCAGCGCATAATATCATAGGATAGATACCAGCTGGGAAATTATATAATTAAAAGGGGTAAATATATAAAGAGTTAGATTAAAAGCAAAAATATATAAGGTATCTCTGTAAATTTAAGTAAAGGGGACGAAAGCGAGGAGATAGAGGATTCAGAAGAAGGTATAGAGGATAATAATCAAATGAGTAAACGGCAAGCGTTTACGACCAAGTCACTGCAAAAATATATAACGTCATTTTTTTAGTATTCCATACGTATAGAATACTTTCCATCCAAAGTACATTTTATATTCCATATTCTATACAGGTCTGTATGGAGTACGGAGTATAGATAGAAAGCCTGCAATAAGCCCCATTTTCAGGTAAGAAGTACTTCTTTTAAAACCTTCTCAAGCCACCTTGGCGGCATTTGCAGTAGCCATTGGAATTGTCTGTTGCTGCCCAAGGCCGTTCTTAATTACTGCCCAGAGTTCATTGGCGCCCGCTCCAGTGAGAATCGCAATAACTGTCCAGAAAGCACCACAATAATTGATTTGCGTTCCGACTTGGCAAATATCCTAACCAAATTAACAATCTTAGTTATAGTACTATATAATATCTAATCACAGCTGATATATAATACTAACCGTCATTTTGCAATTATGTCACGTATGGCTTTATGGTAGCTTTTTGGAGATGCTCGATGTTTGTTAATGCTAGGTAAAAGTAAAGAATAATCAGTGTTAAAGTGTAATTATGTTCAAGTTAATTGTTCTGTCGATAGATGAGGTATTAATAGAGATTTAGTTAGGCAGAAAGATGGTCACATGTGTAAAATTAGGCATCAATTGCACTTCAGCCATGTATTTGTACAACGTACATTGCCAATCACAAGCCTCAGAAACAGTCGCGAGAAGGCGGGTCACGTGGTCTGGCACGTATTCATCCTATCCCTACTTTCCTTCCTTCGCCTTACTCTGCGTCAAGACCATACTGCTCCTGCTAACTTAACTACCCCCAGCGCATCTCCCCTTACCGGACTGCCCGATTGCTGTGTAAAATGGAGACTCTGTCGTATGTACTTCTGTTGATTGCTTTTATTATTTTTATCTGGCCAGTAAGTCGTCTAGCACTTTTCTAGCTCTTGTCATCAAAGATTTTCATGGGTCATCTTTCAAAGACCCGTCGTCCTCGTCGTTCATCAATCTTCTTTATATTTCCTGCTTTATGCATCAAGGCTAAGCCGAATCTTGTTGGTGATATTAACTGGTAACAATAGATCGTATTCAGAGACCGCTCACCTATTCCCGAAACCTCAAAAAGAGTCTTCAAAATAATCGAAGCCGCCGAACTTGATGCTCTTCTCTCCTCTACCACTTATGTAGTGGTTGACTTCTATGCGGACTGGTGTCCTCCGTGTCGCGCTATTGCGCCTATCTTTTCAAAATTAGCAGAGGATCACTCTTCGAATGGTCATCTCGCTTTCGTCAAGGTTAACGTCGACCATGTCAAAAATGTCGCCCAGCGATACAATATCTCAGCGATGCCAACCTTTCTGTTCTTTCGGGATGGTGTGCCTCAAGGAGTATCTGTGGAAGACACAAAGCCCGGCTGCTCTGTGACCTTCACTGATAAGGGTTTGGTGGACAGAATTCGTGGCGCAGACCGAGCAGCACTCGAGACTGCAGTTCAATCATTATCGCTTAAGAACCAGGGTTAGATATTAATAGCCAACTACTGCGTCGGAGCTGGCTGAGGGCATCTCTATGCAGCAAGGTATCCTGGGTAAATCACTCTAAGGCGCCAATATCTCTCCATCGCACGTGCAACTATCACTCGTTTACACGCGCTGTACCCTCTAGTGAAACTCGCTGCTCAATTTTGTCACTCTTACACGCTATTCTGAGTTTACTACCATCCTTCCCCTCCCCACTGTCCATCTTCCACTGCCGTTCTCTAGGTGCCTACAATGGCAAGGGTTTGATCAACTCTAGTGGAGTTGATTTAGAAGACTGGGGTAGAGTTGTTTTGTTATCGATAAAAGCATAAGCACAGGGAGCTGTTTTCACATAGAGCGGTCTATTAACATATTCAGGGGTAATAGTCTATAAAGTGTCGATTGTATAAACTATTATTTTTTAAATATTGTGCGCACCCATAAGGCCAAACGAAGAACAAATCGAGAATTCTATGTAGTCCGGTTTCTTGCCGGCACGGCTAGGTTCAGTTGCTTATTTATATCTTGGCTGGATTCGCAGATTCGCAGCCCTGCTACGACGCGAGCGGCTACGCAATCTAGAGACGGAACGAAAAGACAGCGCTCAGAGCTATTGTCTATTTTCCGCTGATAGACAACTTTGGGAGTCGAATCGCTTGACCTCGATACTCAAAAAGGCAACAGTAAGCGTGTAGGGACACGCGATCAATATTCAGCTATACCGACAAATTACTATGGGAATCACTGAAAAGCATATTCGAGAATTATACATACCATTCAGCCAGTATAAAGATCGCGGTGCCGAAGCGGATATAAACGTTGTCTTTGCTTAACAAAGCGGGCACCGCCCACTACAGCGTAGCATTACATATGGACTTAATGGCGCCTAT
Organism: Trichoderma virens Gv29-8; assembly: GCF_000170995.1. Lineage (NCBI taxonomy): Eukaryota > Fungi > Ascomycota > Sordariomycetes > Hypocreales > Hypocreaceae > Trichoderma > Trichoderma virens. The sequence continues at coordinate 22,138 of NW_014013706.1, forward strand.
CCATCACGGCTGCAGCCATCTCTTTTACATGCTTATGAGTGGGCATCATCTTTATGTCTCTATTATCGCTAGAGCCAACGGAGGAGGCTAAACAACTATCACACAAAACCCGCAAACGAAGGATAGAGAATCTATTATCACCCATATAGGTAAGCTTCCCTCCTATACCTACAGGTACCCTATCCCATTATTCTATGTCAAGCCGTACCTACAGCTCAATAAATTTCTAAACTATATATATATTAATAGAAAAGGTAATAAAAAGTATAGTTTAATATATAAAAAAGTTTTATATAACTGAATAAATAATTAATATTTAAAAATAAAAAAAATAAATAAAAAAATTAAAAATAATAAATAATAAATTGATATATATATAATAAAAAAAAATAAAAAAAGATTTATTTTATATATTAAAATTATAAAAAAAATAATTAATTTTTTAATTAATTAAAATAAAAAAATTATATATATATAATAATATTTATATTAATAATAAAAATTTAATAATATATAAAAAAATAAAATAAAATAAAATAAAATAAAATAAAATAAAATAAAATAAAATAAAATAAAATAAAATAAAATAAAATAAAATAAAATAAAATAAAATAAAATAAAATTAAAAAAAATTAATTATTTTTTAAAAATATATATATATATATATATAAAAAAAAATAAATTATAAAAAAAAAAAATTATAAAAAAAAAGAATATTATATAAAAAAAAATTAAAATATATAAAAAAAAATTAAAATATAAAAAAATAAAAAAAAAAATATTAAAAAAAATATTAAAAAAAATATTAAAAAAAATATTAAAAAAAAATAAAAAAAATAATTAATTTTTATATATATTAATATTTAAAATTTATTATATATTTAATTTTATTTTTTAAATATATATAATTTTAAAATTATTTAATTTATATATATATATATATATATATATATATAAATATTTAAATTAATATATTTTTTTAAATTAAATTATTAAATTAAATTAATTTAAAAATTTATATATATAAACTTTTTTATTTAATTTAATATTTTTAAATTTAATTTAATATTTTTAAAT
>NW_014013707.1:0-20081 GCF_000170995.1 Trichoderma virens Gv29-8
TTAATATTATTTAAAAAAAAAATTAAATTTTTTTAATAATTTTTATATAAATTAAAAAAAAATTATTTTATTTTTATTTAATTAAAATATTAATATATTATTTATTATAAATTTATTATTAAAATATTATTTTTTTTTAAAAATAAAAATAAAAATAATTATTTTATTTTTTTTTAAAATAAAAAAAATAGTTTTTTTTTATTATTTATTAAAAGTTATTTATTTAATAGTAATAAAAGAGTTTTTTAATTAAATTTTTTAAAAATTAATAAAGATTATTATTATTTTAAGATCTTTAATAAAGGTAGTAAATGTAAATATAAAGGATGTTTTATTTAATAATTAGTTAAACGAGGTAAGGTTTTTAATAAAGGGGTATTTAAAAGGTAGGGTACCTGTAGGTATAGGAGGGAAGCTTAAAGTACCTAATAGGCATTAGATACTTAAACTACTTACTAAAACCCAAAGGATATAAAGAATTCTAAATACTTATAAAAAACACTAGCCTATACAGGCCCCTAGAATAATACGCCTTTTATAAAATAATAAAACTTTCCTTTATAAAGAAGATATATAGCGAACGCAGGATCTGACGCTAAGCAGCTCCTACCAACCTTATACCCAGAAAAGGATTTTGTATATACTATATAGTGGTCGTTAATAATAAACAAACAAACAAACAAACAAACAAACAAACACTCTGGTTTTGGGCAGATCTTAAGGATCTGTTTTTTCCTTTGCCGGTGTATAATGCTAAGGAAGAACTGGATATGATTTAGGAATATGATATTAAGATTGTAATATGGGAAGAACATTTTCGACGCGAAAATATCTGTGTTATTATAATTCCTAAGAGGTAAATGCTGGAAATCTTATATGCGTGCGTAAGATGTTACCAACGAAACGTCAACAAAGACTCAATCGTATGCCGACGCGGCTAGCATTACCTAAGTAACAGCGGTGCCTGTTTTAACTGCAGCGGCTCAATTGTTTACATATACGGTTTCGATATGCCGGGCAGGTGTTCTGACATCTGCGAGAATAACAGTAGACGAGCAAGCACGAATAAAAGCAGAACGAATTTACGCTGATTATCTGCATATTGTGGCCAGTTACATGTAGATAGCAGCAGTTGTTATAAACGATGATCAGAAGGAGTAAGAAATACAAGACATTTTCATTAATGCTATAGTAAATGGCTAGAACTATAACCCGCTTGCTATTTACCTAGTACCCTTTTCTTCATCAAGCGTCTTCTCTTGCTACTAAACAATGTAATTTATCGCTCTCGGAGGGATTGGTTTATCCTGATGAAGTTTAGCCAGTCCATAAGTACATGTATTAGCCACATGTCTGTAATAAGTACCTGTCCAAGCAGCTTGATATGCTGATGGTTTTGGGGGTTTGCTACTATCTGAAGAAGCAGACTTGCGCTTAAAATTGGCGTGAACCGATGCAAGTGGCTCGATACCAGACTCTGAGGCGGCGGTGGTCATGTTCCCTCGATCCAGGCGGGCAGTGCCTGGCTTGCACAAATCATCATCTACGTCTATAAAAGAGCCGTCACATATAGCGCTGGCCATTGCTTCTTCTATGCGGCTGTCTGTCTCAAGTTCACATACGAAGCTTGTACCACTATTCGCCGTTCCCTCGTTGCTGTTGGTATTGCAACCGTGGTTTATTCGCTGCTTGTTTCTGAAAGGCGGTGGCGAGATGGGAGGAAACAGAGATAGAAGAGGCGGGCGTGTTTCCTCTCCAGTTGGGTTTATGGAATCGCGTCTTACGTATGTTGCCGAGGGCAGCTGCATAGCTGCTGGTGATGTCAATCTCTGCATTCGTACCACAGGCAAAGGTGTTAGCTGGCTGGACAGTGGGATCGGAGATGGCGGCTCCATTGGTCAATTCGAATTTGCAAGTAAGAGGAGTTTGGGGAAGATGCATAGAAGAATTCCATTTTGCGATAATTATATCCAAAAGGTAAACTAAATCACATGGCTGTTTCGTACTAGCTAAGGGCAAAGTGCCCGTCCTGCAACACAGTCCAGGCGGCGGCCTGTGTTCCTATTCCTGGCTCGGAGACGGTTATGTGGAAATAGAACATCTGCCTCCATAGGTGTGACGAAGTTATCAATAGAAAAGGACAAGAAAGAACGAAACGGAAGACATTGTCTTCCGATACAAACGGGCAAATGGGGCAGGCCACCAAGTCGTTGGCCGTTGATGGAGAGTGGCCAGGTGTCTCTCCAACGTTGACAAATAAACACGTACTTTAGAAGATACTATTAGAGATGAATTAGAACAGATGTTTTCCTACCCTTTTACGGTATAAACAAGTCCAGCGCTGGTTAATCAACGCTGGCCAGTAGAAAGATTCCTAACAAAATTGCAAGTATCCCCGCGAAGGCTCAAAGAACCAACCACGCAACCGCCCATGGAATGGGAGGCGCTTTACCAGAAATGTCCTTGTAATAGTGGACATTGATCTTGTAATCACCCTCCGGCACATTGGTGCAGTAGATCTGCTGGACGTTATTGATCTTGTCGGCATAGCCCTCGCGCTTCACTGCCGAGTCGACGCTGGACTTTTGGACCCAACCCCGACGATTGCCGAACCAGACGTTCCCCGTGGCTTCCTGGGTGAGGGAAACGTACGTGAGGCATTGCAGCTTCGCATTACCTTCGTCAGCCCAGACCAGCGTGACCTTGATGGTTGCAAGATTTACATCGGCAATGAGACTCCCCGAGGTGCCCACCGGTTTGGGAACAGTGAATCTCTTGTCCTCGAAGCCCTTGAGACCAAAGTTGCCCACGAAATATGTAGGTTCGGGTCGTTTCGGATCGCTCAGATGACTAAGCGAGCACAGCAGGTTGACACGTCCAAAACCTCCTCGACGGTTCTTGCCCGTCTCGATCTGAGGATCCGGGTCCGCAGGGTCGGGCATCGGAACGGCACCATTGATGAGCAGTGCCTTGAGCAACACGCCGTTGTGACCAGCGTTCCTGTAAGCCGGGTCCCGAGCCCGCAGAGCCTGGCTGAGCACAGCCGCGCAGCCGGCGACAAGGGGCGTTGCCATGCTGGTGCCCGTCATGAAGCAGTACATCTTGTCATTCGGGTGTGTGGGCTCTGAGCAGTCACGGGATGCTGCCGAGAGGATTTCCTTGCCCGGGGCCACAACGTCGGGCTTCTGCCGGACCTCCTTCGTGCCGGCGCAGCTGAAGTCGCAGACAATGGTCGGATCACCGGGGACAGCCTTGTCCACCGGCTGATTGGCGGCATTGGACGTCACGTCTGCGTATGCCTGCGTCCACACCGACGTGGGCGACTCGCAGGCGCCGACAGTCAGGACATTCTTGGCTGCGCCCTCGGTCCCGACGATGCCGACATATTTGGTGGCGTCCCCGTCGTTGCCGGCCGCAAAACACACGAGCGTGTTCTCCGTTCGTAAGAACGAGTCGAAGACGGTTTCAGTAGGCCCGTAGCCCGGCTTAGGCCCAGTCTTGTTGTCGTGATCGTAGCCCCAGGACTCACTGAAGATGGGCCTTGGCAAACCCGAAGCCATATGACTCAGCGATCTGTCGTATATGTCCTTGATTGTACCCCCGAAGAAGCGCCCCATCAACTTCCCAGCAGGCGGATGAGGGAAAACGGTAGAAAACAGCAGCCGTGATCCAGGTGCTGACCCCCGGATGTACCCGGCGTTGCCGGGAGCCGCGAGTGATGACTGTTGTGCCGAGCCGAGTGCAGATCCGCAAACATGTGTGCCATGTCCGTGGAGGTCTTTGATACAGCTTGCGGTGACTGGTGCGCTCGCAGGGCCTGGCTTGTGTGCTTTATGCAAGCAGAAGAACTTGTATCCGTCAGGCCGGCTGGTGAAGGCTGTATGTAAGTCTGAAAGATCGTCCAAGATGGCCACGGAGGAGCCCCGATCAAACCCCGAATCAGAGATGGAGATGGTCTCACCGGCGCCATCGTACGGCAATGGCGCAGCAGAATAGCCAGCTTCGGCCAGGACGGGGCCAGCCACCATAAGGACATCAGTCGCAAAGTTGTTGTTGAGACCGTATTCCGGCCTCTCCCGGATGACATAGACCTCAGGAGCTTTAGCAATCTGGTCCAGCTTGTCGGCCGTTGTCTCCGCTGTGGCCGTCAAAGTGAAGACCTCAACAGAACCGGCCTCCAGCAGGCCGGTAGATGCAAGTTTGTCAACAGTCCTCTGAATATCTGACTCAGAAAGGCCTTCGTGAAAGTGGATTTCGATTGCCACCTTGTCTTTTGCCCCGGCAGGCGCTATTGTCGATGTCAAGGGCTCCGCTGATGCCTCTTCGTCCGCCACCGCTTCCACCGGAACAGCCGCAGCACCAGCAGGTGTAGGAGCGGCTTCTCCAGGAGTAACGGATGGTTTAGGAGCTGCCCCCGATGCATCCGAAGGTCTTGACGCGCCAGTATGTGCTAGGAGGTCACCGTCCACCTTCACGCTGGGAGGATACACGTCGATGTAGCGAACTCCCCGGATGTTCTGGATATCGCTGATGCTGCTGGTCAGGCTTCTCTTGTACAGGTAAACGCCGTCGTCAATGTAAGTCAATACAGCAGCACCGGTAGCTTTGATTTCGTTGTGCGTGTCCTGCGATGCATTGGACAACGTGACGAGAATGTATTCGTCGGCCTCCTGCCCACCCGCGTCCTTTGATTCTGCCGGGCCCTCTTCCTCCGCGGCGGCTGCCCCAGTATCACGTTCTGGGACTCGAAGCCCGGATTCGGCGGATATAGCAGACCGTGATGCCCTGAGCGTTGGTGTTCCTTTGGGAGGTAGCAGACTGTCACCCCGAAGGGTTAAGCTGTTGCCGTGGATTTGGACTTCGACGGGTTGGGGTGACGTCGTCATGGTATGGTGCTAGGGATGATGATGGATTGGGCTGTATTCTTTCAGATGGAACGCAGATAGTGGACCACGAGCAAGTACGAATAAGAGCGGTTGAAGGTAGATTGTTTTTCAAAATAGTGTTAACTTTGTAGTTTCAGGATATCTTCCACCATAATGCAGAGTTGTGGTGTCAAAAGAGGCGAAGCAGAGGACAAACGTATCCGAGCACCAAGCCGATAGCTGCATTAGATAGCTTATCTCGCGTACCACATTTGGCAAAGGCTACTCTATCGATCACTCACCTGCACCTACCCCAATCTTGATCTCCGACACTGCCCATGCCTCAATCCCTCTCTGCCTCTCTGGCAGGAGCTTTGCGACCACATTACCCCTCTCTTACAAATGCAAAGCTACGAAGGAGATTCACGACCTGGGGCAAGCCGACCCAAGCCACGCGCTTGGATGTAAAGGGCATAACTGGAGTCTTGCCATCAAGCTGAACGCACTCAAGCTCAATCAGACCATAGGTCCGACTCGTTTTCGGGTCTCACAATGTGAATGTGGCGAGCTGAAAGCATGCACATGAAGCCATATCACGGTCTAATGTATCAGCACTCAAAGTGTACGTGGCAAAGGAGTAACAATTGATTGGTGGCTCTACTTGGGGCTGATCTTTAGACGCCTGTCATTGATAGATGGAGGAATCTAGACCCAAAGACACATGCAATAGAGTTCCGACATACTCGGATTGCAGCATTAGTGGGAATGTTGCTGAAATGGTTTGAAGCTGAATCACGGAACTACCACTGATTCTAGATCACGCCGCATGAGCGATCCTGGGCAAGCTGTAGATTACCCCCATTCTCCTCAGAAGCTTGGGCGGCAAGCAGCCACATGGTACAATCAAATTCACCGCTAGCCTTTGTACACTTTGTATAGCGTACTGACGCAAGCCCTTGTCGCCCTTGTTGCCCTTACCTCATTCATATGCTATTCTCCCAATGCGGCGATATGGCTGAGCTGAAAGGGACCATGAATGGCGAGAATGGCAAAAACAAGCGAGTCGAGACACATGGACTTTGCCATTTTGAAATACCCCAGCATGAGCGTTAGACTTGGGGTCTTGGAGGTCAGCTGTGGCTGGCTGAAGCCCCCCATTTCCCCGCAGACCCCCTCGATTCCACAGTTGGCATAGCGCGGCCGGCACCAAACCTTGGCAACCTCAATGCAACTATCACTGCCGTGTGGTTTGAATCGATAGTCCCATTAGACCCTCTCCGCAGTACCTGAGCCAAAGGTCTCACTATGCAAAGCCATATGAAAGGCACAGCACCAGCCGTCCATGTCTTCAGCTCGCCACCAGCTACTCCAAGTTTTGAACTAAGGAGTATCCCGCAGCGGTTGGGCCGCACCCCTTGCCCACTCCACTTTTAGAATGACCCGGGGGGGTTCAGCTCTTGTATCGACTGCATTTCTGTCTCTTGCATCATTCTAGTGATGCATGGGGCAGGCCCGTCCGCGCGAGGGGATATTGGGACGTGTGGTCACACTAATCACAAATCCCCCTCTGCTCCATGCTTGGCGTGGCGTCGAGCTGCGCACCGCATGCACTTCTACCTGTGAGAATGCATACAGCTTCAAGTGAGAAGAATTGCCGAAGGAGGATGACGGGGCAGTCAAGACAAAAACGCTCAATCACGATGCTTGACTCAGATTTGCTAGAGTAAGCCAAGGCAATTCCTTCTGCGACATTCGCCGTGCAGTTGCGTAATAATAGCTAAAATTGCAAAAGAACGCGGGGAAATCCAAACTGAAGCTAAGGGAAAAGAAAAGAAAGGATTGGATATGAGACAATTGGCTATCTGAACATCTAGTCTTGCCCGCCCAACGTCATTACTGAATCGCAACCTTGGTGAACCGGGTGACTGGGTAGAAAGTATCATAGTGCGCACCCGACACTGCAATATCGACAGGCTGACCTGGCATCGCCGCTTGCCGCTGCAAGGGAAGGAATTCCAGGACACGAGTAGACGTGCTGAAAGCGGCATCGGCGACGAGGGGTCCTGCAGAGGTGAAAATAATGGGTTGCGCGACATTGCTCTGCCCGGAATAGACAGACACGCCCAACTCCTCTGCGAGCATGTCCGCGTTGGCCAGGGTGACCTGGAAAGGCTTGTCGATCTCGACTTGGGTCGTGGGCGGTTGCCCAGTTGGTGGCGGTGGTGGGTTGGTGATGGTGAAGGCAGTCTTGCGCAGCTGGGCGAGGGGAACGGTACTCGCTGTGAGATAGGAATCGAGCGCCTCAGCGAGTGGGAGTAAGGCGGCTGTAGCGGCCGTGTTGCCATAACTATCAGTCCCCAAGATCGTCAAGTCGACGAGGAGGTTGTTGCGCACAAAGATGAGGCTACGCTTTGTGTGGATCATGTAATTGCCGTATTGCTTCTGTGGATCGTTGGGGACAATGACCTTTCCAAGATTGCTCTCGAATCCGGCAAGCTCGTTGATCAGACCGTCGAAGGCGTTGGAGAAACTCTCAAAGGTAGAGATCTGTTATAGTCATTGGTACAAGGAGTTCTGGTTCTGGTTATTATTAGGAGAACTTACTTTGACTCTGGTATTGACATTAGGGACGCCACCCAAGGGCACAACGTAGGTTGCAACAGATACTCCACGAGCTACCACGAGACGGAAATAGTCCGTGTCTCCTTTGTAGGGCGTATTGGACTTGAGACGAGGATAAATGCGGGAGGGCCTGAGGGCACCGGCGCTGATCATGTTAAGATTCTTCGCGGTGCTTGCGCTATTCTTCGTGCCCGGGGCATTGAGAATTTTGCTGATTTCAAGGCTGAGTGACTCTACCAACGGCACCGGCGGCGGCTTCGTCCCCCCAGCTTGAAAGCTCCATGGCCACGGCTCATTCACACCTCTAAGATTGTAAAGGCCTGCCTTCCGATTTAAGCTATTGCCAATCGCATCTGCGTTTTTGACGAGAGCAGTACTAGTCGAATCAACTGTTGGTAGGTGGCATTCGTTAGCCAGGTCACAATTCTGATTAGAAATTGTTGAAGTAGGTACATACAGAAGAATTCGGCGTGCCGACTGAGCTCGTCGGTATCCTTGAAGTGCCTTTTGAGGAACTCGGGCCTTTTGATGTCTGCAGTGTCTGGACGTGGTTGAGCTTCGTCCTTTTCCTTGGTGCTGAATGCTGCTTGGACAACAGAAGCTCCCGCGGTTACATCTGTCTCAATTTCTAGCCACGCATTTGTTGCCAGCCAACCATCTTGTTCGTCTGGACCTATGACACGTTGCTTTCTGTCAGTTGACTGGAATTGCGGTGTCATTGTGCCTTTAAGCACACCTTCTTTGGACTTACCAAGTGCGCCTTTGAAGAACGGGGTGGCCAACCCTTGAGTGACTGCTGCGTCGCTATCCCATCCCATCGGCACCATTGAATAGCTTGCCTTATCCGCAATTGCCCCGCAAGGCGTCAACCCGACCCACTTGATCCTGGGGGCTTCCCCTGCGGCATACGTAGGAAGGAGGATCTGAAATGCCGCTTCAAGCATACAAGTCAAATCAAAGGAGTTCAAAGTCAATTTCAAACTGTCGTAGAACTGATTGACATCGAGACTGCCTCCGAGAAGACTGATCCCGTAGCTGGATCTCCCCTCTGCTGCATCGTACAAGACTTTCATTGCAGAAAGTTTGCCAATGACGAGCTTCGCCCACCATGAGATTCTGTTGGCATTGATCTCGGCTGCTTTACCGGCAATATCGGTCGGATTGGGCATAAACACTCGGAGTAAGTTGACTGGCCATTTGCCCTGCAGGTTCGGTAGTGTAGCCCGGGGGTCCAAGGCTTCTGTCGGCCCACCAACTGCTATTCCTGCCAGTTTATAGATCTCAAGACGTGATTTGTCTTTGACGGTGAGGGTCTGTTCTATTGAGAAACGGAAATAAATCAGACAACTAGTCTCATATCCCTCATTGATGAAAATGTTGGAGACAAATACGTGGAAGGGGGAGTAAGAGCTTACTGGGTTCGGTCAGCGTCTCAATGCGCCATTCGACATCGCCAGAGAAGCCCCATGGTATACTTGGAGCGTCATCTCCCGATCCCAGTGGATCGATAACCTCGAGATTGGTCTTGAAGCCAGCCTTGAGTAGTTGTGCTTGGCGAGGTGCTGGATCTACAAGCTTTGTTTCCTCCCATACTCCTTTCAAGACATCAACCTTGGCCGAGTTAGCATCTTGAATGCTGCCAATGATCACACACTTGCTCTGTGTGAAGGCAGGCCAATTTTCCGGGTAGTTCGCTTCCCCTTCGATGCCCAGGACTGCTGCCTCTTTCAGCTTCAGTCCAATTGGCCTGAGGCTTCCATGGGTCCCGTCCAGCTTGTCAGCAGGGTTTGAAGCATTCCATACTTCGGTATTGACTTTGATCTGCAGAGCCACGCTCTCGTTGCGATTCGCGATCGGTATCAGAGGTGTCGCAGTAATGGAACGGAGTTCAGATGGCAGCGCCGCCATATTGGTAGACGAGAAGAGGTTTCGAGAGTGATAGCGGTTCGAATTGGCTAAGTATGAGCCACTGGTGATGGGTAATTGATGGTCAGGTCCGACTATGTCTTTCGCAAAATAGTACTTTCCAAAACAGTGATGAGATATTCTTCCCACGGGCGGTTGTGATTTGACCAACACGTCTGGAGACATAGACTCAGAATGGAGGTCGGTACTGCATCACTGGGCACAGCTGAACAGCGAATACACACAACTCTCTCGGCCTGATGAGCTTGGTATCGTGAATGGTCGGTAGTCTGTCACTTGCCAAGCTTCACCCCCAAGTTCAGGGTCATTGTGCCGTGCGAGAGTAACAGTGGATTAGCGTGAGCTCCACATCGGGAAGGCCGGCTGTATCCCACCGTAGCTGAAATGCATGCATTCCCGCATCAAACTATTGCTTTGTCTCGGACTTGCATGCAAATTTAGCCTAGTAACCCCAAACGAGTTGATCATGGCTGTCTGCGCACCAAGATGCAATTCTTTGATCATATTCTTGTTAACTACACGGTCTGGTGTGCACACTACGGCACGTCAGAGGAATAATGAGGCGGCAGGGAGTCTGGCTGGCTACCAAGAGCGGTGTTTCACAGAGTGTGCCTATGCAGGATCTAGGCCTCTATCCGAAAAGCACAACTGTCCTATGGACGATGAGTGGCTGTCACATATGCGCATATGCGTCTTCAACGCTGGTTGTGTCCAAGTACGGAGTAAATTGAGAGACCCATCATTCCACGAAGTCTCACGCCCACGCACTCCATGGCAATTGGCCGAGAATCACTCGTTGTGGAATGCGACTTCCCAGGACGAAACAAACGTTCCCGCTCGGGTTGTTGAGGGCAAGAAGCAAGGAGCATACAACTGGGCAACTCATAGGCCATGGATATAAAAGAAGGCTGAACTCCCTTCATGTCACCTTCTAAAAATCACCAATCAACCACATCGTCTCTACCCTTCTTCTCTTCACAACCAACCACCTCTCTATTACCAAGGCTCACTTGCCAGCCCTACCGTCAGCATGCCTAACACCATCAGCATCACCATCAAGAACAGGTCTACGGCTAACCAGGCCTTCTTGCTCTTCCAAGCCCTTCCGAATCCGTCCAATATTCCCGCTGACGAAGTCTTTACCAACGTCTACCAGCGATCCCCGACCCTTGGTGGCAACGCTAGCGACCAGGTCACATTCCAAATCACCAACGAGTACTATGGTATCTATGGTACCAACACAGCGAGCGCCGACCAGAAGGTCAAAATCTCCACTTCAGGCTCTGCCAAGGCTACGCTTCAGTCGACTCCCTCAAGCGGTGCTGTGAACGGTTCCACCTTCCACCTTAGCACTATAGGCGGAGATGGCATATCCCCAACGTTCAAAGCCACGGAACAGACAACTACTGCTCAAGGAGCCTTCACCATCCAGTCGGACGGAACCTTCGATGTTCAGAACAAGGGTAAGCACAAGACGCTGTTCCTTTCATCATTGTCCCTTCTCTTGTAGAGGAGGAGATTGATGCACCAAGATCAGCAACTGATCCAGCATTGTAACAGGTAACATCTATCTGGGAGTTGGCGCCACAGACCCAAAGACTAAAACGGTGATTCCAATCCAAACATACAAGGCGCAGCCAAACGTCACTACCGTGCTTTATCCTGTGGTCAAATACTATGTCGCCTTTGGTCATTATGAGCCAGGTACGGTTGTGAAGAAGACCGAGATGGGCAAGGTCCTCATCCTGGACTTCACCGGGATCTCGCTCAACGACGTAACTTTCACGTTGAACGATCACAATGAATACATTATTGACCCTGCCCTAGCGGAATCCAACTTGGTATGGAGCACAGAGTCGTTTGCCTAGTTGAGCAATAGCCCGAGTTGCAGAGCATATGGGAGGAGGATATTTATGCCAATCATGTTCCCCACTCACGGCATCCTTGTGAGAGCAGTATTAGACTACCCAAAGCCCAAGTACCTCCGTCGGTTTCTTCGCAACGCAATTGTCCTCAGACCACACACCACAAATACAAACTTCCTTGCCTTGAACGCAGAAAAATGAGATCCAATTGAATGCCCCAAGTGACACCTCTCCGCGCACCTCGATGAAGTGAGAAAAGGAATATCGCCACGCTTTTTGATTGCTCGAGATTGAGCCTACCGTCTCCATTTTTCTCCCCGACGTATACTTCCCTTCTCCGTCTGCATACTCATAATAAACATGTGTGAGAATGGCGGAGAGTATTAAACTATCTCCGGTCGTGTCTGTCCAAAGGTTGGAAAGAGGCACCAGCTAGGCTGGACAAGAGAGGTGGGCTGCAGCGGCCGGTGCCCTGCACAGGCCACGTGCCCCACCACGAAACAGCCGCCAGCCATGGAGGCTGGGGTCCAAGTTCCCCACGCTACGAGGCGTCTTTGGTGGTGGCGTACCTAGCCCTGGGCATTTGCAAACTAGCGCAATTGCTACGCACACACCCCCAGCAAACCGAGACAATGAGCGCGCAAACGAATGGCTGTGCTTTAGTGGAGCCCACCTTCGAGCCGAGCACCATTAATGTCTTGTGTGGGAGTGGCCGAGTGTATTGAAGCTACCTCAGGTGGTGTGCAAAGTTCTCCCCCTGGAGGGAAAAGGCAGCGGCTAGGCTGTGCCATAATGAGCGAAGTTGGTCCTTTCAAGACGGACGTTGTGCACGTCGGAAGATTTGGACGCTCCTCTCTTCCCGTAGACGGCGTCCTTCTTCCCGCTGACCGAGGTAGAGGGGACGTTATCGGGTGCTCAGTCCTTATCGTTGCCCGCAGGCAAAGGCCCAGGCAAAAAGCCAAATGCGGCAAACGAGGTGGTCCGTGCTTTTTTGTGCCATGTCGAGCCAACGATGAGGAACCTTTCGGAGCATACTTCGTAGTTCCTCCAGGCACAGTTTTTTTGTTATCCATTCACCTCGTGCACCCGCATGCAATGGAGCCCGAAAATCCGTATTCCGGGAAACTTGTGCCGTCAAGTTGTCCCCCGTGCTTACCGGCTCTCAGAGACATCGTCACAAACGATGTAGCAATACTGCAAGTTTCTCAACCACCGGTCTACGCAGAGGGGCTGAACCAGCTCGCGTACCTCGATGTTCACAACCGCTCCTCGCAGAAACAGGGATTCGTCGTTTACCCCTCGACTCCGAAAATCGAGACCCCATCTGTTGCTGAAATGAACATGCGCATCCGGGTCTTCCAAGCTTCCAAATTACTCAAAGGTGATAATGGCACCATCCGTTTCGCGCTGCCCTATGCTCCACCGCTGAATTGGGGTAACTTTAACCCCAAGGTACAACCTGGCATCATCGTCATCGCCGGCAGCAGGTCAGCGAACGAAGATTTGACCCTCGGGCATACCGGCGGAATTCGGCCTATACCATCTGGCAGTGACTGGAAATTAGTATCTACGGGGCCCAGGAACGGACAACAAGCGAAGAACGTCTGTGTCCTGAGCGCTCCGGCTGGTAGCGAACCTTTTATCCTCACAGATACGGACATGGAGGCGAGGGGCTTCGCTACTATGGCAGAAAACCTAAACCCAGGAGTGTTCCAAATTTTGACCGATGAGCTACTCGGCACAAACAAGGATTGTATGTTCTACCCAAACTCTATATCGCGGTATTATTGTATCAGCACATCGGACGGCTAATGATATCGATGCACTTGAAACACAACAGCCATCGTGTACGCAGGTATCGGCGCCGTCAATCCGAATTTTCCCAACGATGTCGTACCTATCGTCACTTGGGACGTTATATCCACTACCAAATACACGGTAACGGCGGACATGAGATCCTGGCAAGTTGGTGCATTGTCCAACAGCGCACCTGCGACTGCACTCGACTTGTCGGCCTTGCCACCTTCGTTCCCAGTCACCTTTGCACCTGCACCAGAAGAACACGCTACTAGTGTCTTCTTCGAGGCTAGCAACCTCTTTAGTAACGAAGCCTAAGTGAGTAAATAGCACCCAAAGAACTATGCTCAGTCCACTGATCTGAGTAGCACAACCAACCTAGTGCAGTGGAATCGTCTTGTTTGGCGACCGCCGCTCTCGTGGATGGATTAATACACCATGATTTGAACGCCAATTGAAGATGAGCAAGATAGGTGTTGCAGCGGTTCATGTAGCGTAGGGAGAGGCCCTGGGCCAAGTAGTAGACATGAACATTGACGTGGTGGTCACTTATGGCACAGTCCAATATACTTTAGCTAGTTTACATACTCGACAAGAGCCGGAGTAATAGACATGTCAATGGGTAATTGCATCATCTATCGCTTAACTGCCTGTCTTCAATCAGTTCAGTTAGGTGGCGCCGGTATCCCCCTTTTCTTGATCGCATCGCCTTTAGAGGCCACTGAAACCTTGCGTGGGCAATACTGAAGAAGAAGGCGACAGATCGGGTCAAACTGAGTGCGAAATGATGCCACCCCGCGTCAAGAGTTGGTGGTCGGCTGGAGGACCCTTGTAAAATGTCAGCCTCTCTTCTTTTAGTGGGCTTCATGCAGAATATGGGCCATTCTGTGGCTTTTGGTCACGGGACTATTCAGCTTTGAAGCTCGTACAGGAGGCTGTGTGAAATGGAGCCTGAGAAGCTTTCTGCCCTACACGGTATCAGCATTAGTAGCATCCACGCATGTACTAGTGTCTCATTACGTCCAAGTTATTGGAAGAAGACACGATAGATCGCAGTGCTAAGATTCAGCTCGCTGCTTCGAATGGTTAAGAAGTCTCAAGCGAGGTGATAAAATGTTTTATAGCGAGCTGAACTCATGCAATGAGGTGGCGGTGCTTGTGGGGAGGCGCGGGCACTAGACGATCTAGACCCGGCCATGCAGGGACGAGGCCGCGGCTAGGATCCAGCCGAGCCTAAATTGCTCCGTGGCTATGGTTTGGTTTACACCTGGGTGTGTGAACCCAAGATTGCTTAGGGTCTCCTCTCTCGCGCTACCAGATCTGTGCGGCACACCGTGATGCATGGTGTGTGGTAGATCCAAAATAGGAAGAGAGGAGGGCTCCACACTGGGACAGTTACATGACAACAACATCAACATGCGATTCTTGTATCTTTTTAGTGACTGCTTGAGTATTATGTCCTTAAAATCACTTCTTTTGAAATAGCATCATCATCCCGTCTCAGTTCAGCGTCCGTCTCACAAGTTCCCTTTTCTACTGCTCTAGCCCTATTCTCTCTGCTTGCACACCTATAAGCCATGACTTTGCGCTCCATTGCAATTCGGAACAAAACTGGTGTCAGCCAGGCATTCAGCATCATTCAGGCTGCCTCACCGCCCGTTAATGATCCTCAAAACAGCACCTGTACCACCATCCTTGAATCATCACCAACAGTTTCTGGTGACGGAAATGGTCGTGTTCAGTTTGATCTGACTAGCGAGTATTATGCCTTTTGCGGCACCGGAGGCGAAGACGACAGCGGAAGACTGTGCATCACCGTGTCCAAGGCTCTGTCCGCCAAGCTAGAGTCAAATGGATCAAAGGGGTCAAAATTTGAACTTTCCATGGCCGATAGCTCTGGATCAGCAACATTGACTTTGATTGACGAGTCGGTCAGTGCTCATGGAGCTTTCAGCATCCTTACAGATGCAAGCTTCAGCAATCAATATCCTAGTAAGGCTAGACACCATTTTCTCTCCTATGTCCTTGCTTGCCTATGTAATGAAGATCGAAGAGATAGCTAAGGCGACCCACGGCTAACGTTCAATACCTGCAATCCTAGGCAACCTTTTATACATGGGCGTGGCCGTCAAAGTGCCCCATTCTAGCACAGTTGTGCCTATCTTCGCCACAAAGGCAAGCCCGAACATTCAGACGATGTTTTATCCTGCTCCAAAGTACTACATTCTTCCCGGCAAGTTCCAGCCTGGCACTGTTATCTCTCCAAAAGAATTCAGCAACGTCCTTACTATAGATTTTGCGGCCGTGCAGGGCAACAAGGCGGAGTTTCTTTTCAGTAGGTCTTTCACACAACCTGGCCAGCTCCTCTGGATCCAGCCTCCTGTTGTGGAGATGGCTTAGTCTGGACCTTGACGGCGGATGACCTACACTGGTGGGGACGACTTTAGTGTAGCCAGTGATGCTTTATTCACGTATAACAAGCTTGAACTATACAAATCGCCCGTAATGGTATACCTAGCTCGGGATAAATACGATATTACGATAAAGAGGGAGGGAAACTTGTAAGTAAGGGGTGATTAAGAGGTGGGCTTACTGTATTAGCGAAGTACCCTAACCCTAACCCTATGTGATTGACCTTTATATACAAAGTTTTTATAAATAATAAATATTTAGCTAAATAGGTTTAAATATCTAATATTTATATACTAATTAACTATTACTTATATATTAATAAACTATAATATAATTTATTAATAATATAATATTTTAATTTTAACTATTATACTATTATAACTTAACTTTAAGTATATTAAAAATATACCCTAAAATAAAAAAAAACTACCTTAATTAATTAATATTAAATTACTTTTAGTATTATAAACTATATAAACGGATTATAATTTAAATAATAATCCTTTTTTTTTTAAATTATAATTATAATTATAAATTATTAAAAATAACTAAATATATAAATTTACTTTATATTATTTATTTATATAATTATTATAACCTAAACAGAAGTACATACCCTCTAGGTAAAATACAGAAGGAACGACTAATTAAAATTAAGGATTCTAAAGCTTACTCCAGTATATATAACTTAAAAAGTAAACCTTAACACTAAAGTTATAGGCTTACCCAGTATAAAGGGATATTATAATATAAGCTTAAAAGAACGATTAAATATATAAGTTCATTTTATTATAATTATTTAAATAATTTAAATAGTTAGTTATTAATAAAGTATTAAAATTAAATATAAATTATACTTTTTATTTTACTTTTATATATTTATAATTATAACCGTTTAAAAGCTACTCTTTATTCTCTTTATTAATATAAATTTATAACTTAGGTTTATTACCTTAAGAACCTTTACCTTATATTAGGAATAGGGATTAAAACGTTATATATTAACGACTTTTATTTAAAAAAATACTAACTATCTTTTAAATAAAAGAAACTATTATACTTAGATCATTTAGCGCTAACACCTTAATTAATAGCCTTAATGGATTTTAAATAGATAATAAAGGAAATATTATTATAAAAGACGTAGGAAATATTAGTAAAATATTACAGAAGTAAGTTATAGCTTTCCTAAAGGTATTTATTATTAAAGTTAACGAAGCTAATAAAAAACTAAAAGAAAAAAATATTAATATCTTTATTAAGCGCTAACTACCGCCTATATATAACGGAAATATTAAAAAATTTAAGGGATATTTAATTTAACTTAAAGCTTATTTTAAAGATTTTAAGAATACTTTTAATACCCCTAAAAAAAAGGTTTACTTTACTGCCTTATACTTTAAAAAACAAGCCCTATAGTAGTTTAGATTTATTTTAAATAACTACTTAAGAGCCAAAGCTAAAGCAGTTAATAAAAAGACTTAAAAGATCTTTAGTAATTATAAGAAATATATAAAAGAACTTAAGAAAGCTTTTAGAAATATTGGAGAAATTTATATAGCTGAAAATTACTTTATTAGTATATATTAAAAAGGAAAATACTTAAACTATATAATGAGCTTTAGAGATATTTTTATAAAAGTTAAATAGGGAGAATTAGCCTTTATTAAATAATTCTATGATGGACTTAAACCTGAACTTAAAAAAAAAGTATACAACCTTAACCAGTTTAAGTATAACTTTACGTTATTTATAAATAAATATATTAAAGCTAATAACCTACTTTATAAATTAAAAATAAATATCTTTAAAAAAGTATATAAAAAAAACAAATATTAAATAAACTAAGGTAAAAAGTAATAAAACTATATTACTAAAGATAATAATAGTAAACTAAAAAAAATAGACTTTAACACTATATAAAAGAAAAAAAACTTTAAATACTATAACTGCAGTAAGCTAAGTTATATAGCTAAAAACTATAGAGCCTTAAAGAAAAATAAAAGAAAAGATAAAATCCCTAAACTTAAAAAAAAAGTTTATTTTATAGAAAAAAAAAGCTAAGTAATAGCACTTTTATAATAAATAGATAGCTTTACCTATAAAAACTCCAACCCTAAATTAGAAAATACTATCTTAAATATAGAAATACCTAAAGAAACTAATATTTAGAAGGATAATTATAGAGGGGACCTATAAAACTATAGAATACCCCTAGCTTTTTAATATATTATAAATATTATTAACCTTAAATATAAATTACTAAAAGTTAAAAAAATTAATAAATTTTAAATATAATTGGATGTATACACTAGAAGCTAAATATAATTAAAACTATACCTTAAAGGAAAAGACTTTAAAAAAAACTTCTTTAAACAACTTAAAGAATAGCACCTATATAATAATAAATATAGAATTATCTACGTTTATAACACTAACGAAATTTTTAAAATATATAGAGTATATTAATACACTTAAGGAAACTACCCTTAAGTTAACCTTAATTATTAACTTTATAAAAAAGTATATTAAATTAACTGTATAAATAATTAATATATATAATACTTTAAGCAGAAAGCAAAATATAATAGCTACCCCTAGAAAATTTATAACTACCCAGTTAACAAAATATACTAATCTTACTAACACCAGAAATAAGAAGTTATCTATAAAAATTAAAACTTAAGGATTACTATCCTTAAACCTTACCCCACTTCGCTAAAAGAATATATAAACAGTAGAACCTTAGATTTATATTTTAGCCATTACTGTAAACTTTATAAAATAGGAAAAATACTTAAATAGTATAACTAAAGAGAAAAAATAATAAACTACTATATTAATTAATACAGCAGCTACTTTAAAATAACTTATATTTAGTACAGGGATAAAAAACTAAATAAATAGCATAAAGATTAATAAAATAACAGAAAGATTATTAAATAAGACCTTATATAAGTCTTAATATATTAAGGATTTAACTTTAAGACTTATAAAAGAGCAATAGATAAACAATTAATACTACTTTATAAACTTTAAAAAACCTTTAATAAGGAATATAATATAGTAAACTGTAGAATTTATATATAATAAATAAAATTTTACTATAGCTTTAAAAATTTAAACTGGAAAAACTGTAAAAATAAAAAATATAAATAATATATATACAGTAAGATTAAAGACTAGTATTTAAAAAATAAGAACTATCTCTTATAAAAAAGTACTAAAAGACTTAATAATACTTTATAACCTTTAATAAAAAATATAATTATAATAGTAATAAAAAAAAATAAAATACTAAAATAAAAAAAATTATTATTAAGGTATTACTAAATAAAAAAACGCTTATAATAATAATAAATACTGGAGCGGATAGTAATTATATTTTTGTAAAAACTGTAATTTACCTACAGTTACTATAAAAATATAAAAAGAAAAAGTATAAGTTATATTATACTAAAGGACAACCCTTTAATTATAATAATAAATAGATTAAAAGATAGACTAATTACCTATACTTTAAAATTATAAACCGCAAAACTCCAATTATATATAATATTATAAATACGCTAAAGTATAATATTATCTTAAAAATACTATAGTTAAGTAAATATAAACCCAATATATAATAAAGCATAGGCTAAATTCGTTAGCGCAATAATAAAAGAACTTTAATACAGAAAGAGGACAGAGGAAGCCAGAAACCTTAACTCTTTAAGCCTAAAAATACAGTGCTTTAATATTAAAATAAATAAATAAAAAATATAAAGGTAAAATCCCATAAACAAATTACCTAAATATAACGAGAACTTATAATAATCAATAAATACCTTAAGACAATTAAAAATATACTAAAAAAAATCATTAACCTATTAGGAAAGATCCCTAAATAATATTAAAAGTATAAAAGCCTATTTTAGAAAACATTAAAGAATAAAAACAGAAAAACTAAACTACTACTATACACTGAATGGGATTATAAGATTAAATTAAAAAAAAGGACTACCCTAAAGCATTTCCCTTTATATAACTTTAATTAACTTAAGCTTAAAACCCTTAAGGAATAAATTAAAGAATAAAAAAAGAAAAAATATATTAGGATCTCTAAATCACCCGTAAAATACCCTATTCTATTTATTTTAAAAAAAAACAATAAACTCTAATTAATTATTAACTACAGACAGCTAAACAGTATTATTATTAAAAATAAAACACTACTACCCCTAATTACAGAAATAAAAAATAAACTATAAAAAAGCAAATAGTTTACTTTATTAAACCTTACTGGAGCCTATAATCTTATTAAAATAAAGAAAGGATATAAATAGAAAACAGCCTTTAGTATACTAGGAGAATTTTATAAATTTCAGATTATATCCTAAAGACTTACTAACGCCCTAGTATCTTTCTAAAAAAAAATCAACTATATACTTAAACCCTATTTAAAAAAATTCACTATCGCCTACATAAACAATATTTTTATCTACTTTAAAACCTTAGAAAAATATAAACAGTACATTTACTAAGTCCTACAGACGCTATAAGAAAATAACTTACTTATTAACCTAGAAAAGTATAAATTCTATTTATAAGA
>NW_014013708.1:0-18204 GCF_000170995.1 Trichoderma virens Gv29-8
ATTTAAAAAAGTAAAAATAAACCTTAAAAAAGTTACTGCAATCTAAAACTAAAAGCCTTTTAACTCCGTTAAAAAAATATAAAGCTTCTTTAAACTTATAAATTACTACTAATAATTTATTAAAGGATTCTTTAAAATAGCTACCCCATTAACTAATATAATAAAAAAAAGAAAAACCTTTAAGCTAACTAAAGAAATAAAATAAATATTTTAAGCGTTAAAAGATATAGTAACTTTAGCACCTGTTTTAGTAATATATAATCCTAATAAACCTATTATTATTAAAATAAATATATTAGAATATATAATAAAAGGAGTAATAAGTTAACTTAGCAATAATAAAAAACTCCACCCTATAGCCTTTTACTTTAGAAAACTAAATAATACTAAAATATATTACCCTATCTACAATAAAGAATTTCTAAAAATAAAAGACTATATAAATAAATAAAGCCACTACTGTTAAAAAAACAAATATAAAATTAAAATCTACACCGACTATAAAAACATTACATTCTTTACTACTACTTAGAAATTATTATAACGATAATTAAAATACTTTAAATTTCTCTTAGACTATAAATATAAACTAATATACTGTAAAGGAAAAAAAAAACAGATATACTAACACCCTAAGCTAAAGACTTAACTACTTTTAGAAAATACTAGACTATTAAATATAAATCCTTTAAAAAAATACAGAAGGTAATTATAAATAAAAAGAATTATATATAATATACTAAGTTAAAAAATACAATAAAATATTAAAAGAAATTAAAGAATATATTAAAGATTAAGTAAAAAATAAGTTCCCTTTATAAGTTATACTTAAAGAAAGATAACTAATAGTTAAAACTAAGTACTGGGTACCCCTAGACCTACAGAAGAAAGTTATAAAATACATTTATAAATATCTTCAGTTTAGACACTAAAGAATCACAACTATAAACTAATAAATATACACTATCTACTTATTTTAAAAAATAAAAAAAATAGCAGCTAATATTATATTAATATATAATAAATACTAATGAATAAAGTATAAATAATATAAACTATATAAGATACTGCAACCTTTACCGATTCTAAAATTACCCTAGGAAGTTATTATATTTAACTATATTATAGACCTATTACTATTACAAAAACCCTTTATAAAGGTTATTTACAATAGTATTTTTATAGTAGTAAATAAATTTATAAAGTAAGTATACTTTCTGCTGTATAAAAAGTTATATAATGCAGAAGATCTTACATATACCTATATTAAGATAATAGCAGCTAATTACAGTTTATTAAAAGAAATTATTTTAAACAGAGGATAAATATTTA
This sequence comes from Trichoderma virens Gv29-8, assembly GCF_000170995.1. Classification (NCBI taxonomy): domain Eukaryota; kingdom Fungi; phylum Ascomycota; class Sordariomycetes; order Hypocreales; family Hypocreaceae; genus Trichoderma; species Trichoderma virens. The sequence goes on from NW_014013708.1 coordinate 1,333, forward strand.
CCTTTAAATTCTAATAAAAACTAATAATAAGACTTAAAGTTAACTATAAACTTAGCACTATTTACTACCTACAGACAGATAAATAAATAAAAAAAATAAACTAAATTATTAAATAATACTTATAATATTATATTAATCTTAAATAAAATAATTAAACTAAAAAGTTACCTTTCGCTTAGTTTTATTATAATAATATAAAATCTAAATTTACTAAGCTAATACCGTTTTATACACTTTATAAATATATACCTTTAATATATAGACCCCCTTTTAAAGGATTAAATATTAATAAAACATAAATATAAGTAAAACTTATAGTTAATCTATATAAAGAATTATACACTTAACTTAAACTTATATAAAACTGCATAAAACACTATATAGACTAAAATAAAATTAAAAAACTAACCTTTTAGAAGGGAAATATAGTTTACTTAATTTAACATTTATAAGGCTATAAAATACTAAATATTAAAATAAACCAACTAAACGATAAGTTAAACTTTAGGAAAATTAGATTATTTAAAATTTTAAAGAAAATTAGAGAAATTAACTATAAACTTAAAATACCTAAAAATATAAAACTAAAATACTTAGTGTTTTATATATTATTATTAAAAAAAATATAAATTAATAAAAAAATTAAAAAACTAATTTTAAATGAAATTATAGTATTAAAAGAAGAAAAAAATTAGAATATAAAAAAAGTACTTACTATATACTAAAACCTAAAATATAATAACAGAATTAAATACCTAGTTTAATAGGAAAAATACAGACCCACCTATAATACTTAAGAACCTATTAAAAGCTTTAACTTTTAGGAATTAATAAAATAGTTTTATTAAAACCTTAGATTATATCGCTAAAAACTGCATTTTAATTAATTATATTAACCCCACCGAAAGACTATACATTAATAACTGCCTTTAACTCAGCCCATTCTATTTTATCCAACTTATCTAAAGAACAAACACCCCTATAAAGCATCCGCTCCCCGTAAATATTAATCTACTTACACTACTTTCACAGCTTAACCAATTATATAAACTTTTTATTTATTTATTAAATTAATAATATTACTTATTACTATTATTATAATAGTTCTTATTCTATCTAACGCTCTTTAACGTTTACACACTCCTTTTCAGTAGCTAAATATTACACTGTAAAATTAATATAAAAAAACACTAATAAAAAAAAAAAATAAAAAATCATTTACTATTAGCTAATAAAATTCCATTTCTATTGTAAATATAACTATAATATATATACTCCTTATACCTTTTATACCTAAGCGCTATTTTATAAAGCAATTTATTAATTTTACAATATAAATAAAATATAACAAAAAATCTAATAGTTTTAATTACAAACACCGCTACTTTACGATTTTTTAAAGATTTTTTAATAACAAAAGACTATTAATTTTACTTAATAACACCGTAAAGTATTATTAAAAATAAAAAAGGAGATTTACTTAAAAACTAACACAGAGGCTTAATATACTATATATAGGTCTTAAAGGTAAAATTAATAAAAGAGGGATATTATATTACGACCTAAACAAAAGTATATACCCTTTAAGTAAAATACAGAAGGAATAATTAATTAAAATCAGAGATTCTAAAGCTTACTTTAATATATATAACTTAAAAAGTAAGCCTTAACACTAAAGTTACAGACTTACCTAATATAAAGGGATATTATAATATAAGCTTAAAAAAACAACTGAATATATAAGTTTATTTTATTATAATTATTCAGATAGTTTAAATAACCAGTCGTTAATAAAGTATTAAAACTAAATATAAATTATACTTTTTATTTTACTCTTATATATTTATAATTACAACTGCTTAAAAGCTACTCTCTGTCCTCTCTGCCAATATAAACCTATAACCTAGGTTTATTACCTTAGGAACCCTTACCCTATACTAGGAATAGGGATTAGGACATCACAATAATTAAATAATTAATTATTAATAAAATATTAAAATTAAATATAAGTTTACTATTTTAAAAAATCCCTTATATTTATTTAAGCATTTACTTTAAATTAAAACGGGCGTAACCTTTACTTTATACTACATTTACATTTTTTATTACTTTATAAAACTACCTTAGGCTTAATTTAGTTTTTTATTACCCTGCGTACACTACCTTTAGCCTAACCCTAAGCCCGCCTTCTAGGTACGAGACGTTATATAAACCTAAAAGCTAATAAGCAAATGCTATCTAATAGTTCTTAGTCCCTAATCCCTGTAAATAAAATCAAACCAACCCCGCCCCCACTAACTGGGGGGTCTAAGCCAATAGGCAAATACTATATAAGCTCTCCTGGGTTTGACTTCCTTTACCCATAGTCACCTAGGGCCAGAATTGGTCAATTGATGGTGTGGTTGTGGGAGAAGCAGTGTGGATTGAAGTGCCGGAATGGGGGGGGTGTGGCGCCAAGTGGGTCACGGACTCTATATTCCAGATCTAATAGGTCTTTACAGCTCCCAAGTCCTCCTTACCCTTAATCAACCTTCCCATACTGCAGCCTCTTTTAATTAGGCCTCTTATATCAAAGTCTCTTCGTAGAAGGTTTTCTTGGCCTGTTAATATGTGTACAGGCGTAGGTTCTGGCTGGGGCTCAGGTCTGGGCTCTGGGCCGAAAGGGGGTAGGGTTAGGGTTAGGACCGAGGTCCGCTCGAGGCCCTTCGGGCTGCAGCCCGTGACACCTACACTACCTAGATGAAAACGCCTACGACCCCTATATTTAGAGTAGAGTATATTTCAGCCTACCTAAATAAACGCCTGCGCCCCTTGCAAGACTTTCGCATACTGGGTAGGGCAGCAGCCGCGAAAAGTCCAGCAACTAAAGAGAATCTTGCCTGTAATTATAATGCAACTCCAGGCCAGAGAGACCGTAACTCCCTAGCCCTTTAACGAGCAAACACAAGGAAAGGCAGAGCTTAGCAAACCGTTGTCAATTGAGAGGAGAAGCAATGCTAGGACGTCAATTGTTAATCCATAAACCATCGCTATTGTTGAGGCTCGACTACGGGGCAAGACTTTGTGCTGCTTGCTTAAGCTACCGCATTGATGGACGGCGCAGCCATCCAGAGCTGGTCCTGCTTGTCGATATACATCTTTGGCATTGAGCCGTCCAGTGGACTCGTGCCACCGCCGGGCCTATTGTCCCAGAACAGGCTCGTTGCCCAGAAGTCGAGCAGATCCTGTGCTTCGGGGCGCGGGAGCTGCCAAGCGCGGGCAGCCTCTTCGTAGTGTCCCGCCGACGTGCCCATTTTGGCCGGGGTGAATGCAGCATTGGCCACCTCCAGTTTCGGGAAGAAGCGCGGATCGGCCAGGTCCAGGGCGTCCTCTTTCTGCTGCTCACCCGCCTTTATCGGAGCCAGGCCGTCAGCGGAGATTCGCGGCGGCGGCGGGGTCAGAGCAAGGTCTGTTGTCAGGTTGACCGAGACGGGGCCTCCGTCGTTGAGGGCCGAGGAGTTGCCACCAGCGGCTGGGTCTTTCCAGGCCTCGTCTGAAAATCAAAGGGAATTATCAGCATAAGGGAGAAAGAAAAAGTGGATGTTGGGGGTAGAAAGCATGCAACGACGAGTTTGGAGACTTACACTTGTCCCAAAATCCTTTTGGTAGAGCCTTGGTTGCTGGCACCACGTTCCAGCCGATCTTATCATATCCGGGGTCGAGAGTTCCATTCTGTCCGCGGAATTCCTTCTTGAAGATCCGGACGTGAATTTCGGATGAGACTGTCTCCGCGCTGCGTTTCATCGGCTTCGCATATAGGGGTGTCTCGTTGGAGACGGGCACGGAACGGTCGTCGACGAGGACGGAGCTGACGGGGAACGTACTGCCGATTGAGAAGACGAACAGCCCACCACGCACTGTCCATGGCTTCTGTTTTTTCTTGTCGTCGTTGGTCGGATCGGAAGACGGCGCCTTGGCCGGGGCGAGCAATCCCGCTGTCGCATTGAAAGAGACCGTGGCGGGCCGGTCCTGTGCGTTTTTCCCGGTAATGCCAAGGACGAGCTCGTAGAACTGCTGGAGAGACTTTGGGTACTCGGGGATCCGGCTGGTGTCGCCGTACTCTATGTCAAAGGTAAAGACCCAGAACTCGACGCGGGCCCGACAGCCGAAGGGCCGCGCCTCGATGTGGAACTGGGCTCCCAACTGGGCGCTGACGTTTGTCGAGACCCAGAAGGCCTCGATGGTATAGTTAACGCCGACGGTGATGCCTCCTGTAAAGGAAAACCGCTCCGTTTCGAGATTGGCGAGGAGATCGAGCCATGCGGTGAACCAGGCTGAAAGATTGCCGGCGCGAAACGTGAGAGCCACCATGACGCCCATCATGACGGCCTTTGGCGTCCGGGCAAAGTACAGCTCGCCGCGCATGGAGATGGCGTCGCTGACCCGCCACTCGAGAGCCAGGCGGTCGACAGAAGGATAGTGTCCAGGGACAGAAAAGGACTTGTGGTACCCGCCAATGGTCATGACATAGTCGCCTTGGGTGCGCGCCGCAGCCTCGGGGGTGGCACCGTTGCCGGATACGGGCCACCAGAAGCACACGGCGAGACCACCGCGCAGATGGCAGTTCTCGTGCAAGATGTACGACTCGGGGGACAGGGCGCCCTCGAGCTTGAAACTGCCGGCGTTGGGGTGCAGGGTGGCAATGAAGCCAAACTCGATTCGGGCCATCTTGACGGGGCACTGCACCGACGGCAGCTCGCAGACGGCCACGCCGACGATGGTGAAGCGGAACTCGGGCGAGAACTGGACAATGACGGCAGTATCGATGGACAGGACGAGCGCGAAGTCGAGCTTGGCTCCGAACGCCAGAAACATCTCATTTTCGAGCGGCTTGATCCAGCCACCCCTCTCCGGCGAGCAAAGATCGCGGAGTTGATTCGTTGGCGATACTGCCGCCCGATGCATGGCCACCAGGGGAAAGTCCTTAACCTCGTCCACGCGCGGCAGGCGGAGCTGCAGATTGTACCCGAAAGCGACCATCAGCCCCGTGAGGGCCACGCCGGTGAACTGGATACGCCCCTCCCACTTGAGAAAGAAGAATACGGTTGAAGACGTGCTGTTCTTTTTTGGGTCGAGAATGAGGGTTTTCGCTCTAGTGGGCTCCTCTCCCGCAACTGTTGCCGGTTTCATGTAGAACTGGATTTTGTACTCGCTGTGCTCGCGAGACTGGTACAAGAGCGCTGCCGTGAACCGGAACTTGGTCACCCCGAATATCAGGCCTCCCGCAATAGTCCGGGCGGAATTCTTGTGGACTACGTCGTCGTGGTTGGCCGAGTTGAACATGGCAAGCCCAGCGACCCCGGGTAGGTCGTTTTCGTTGTAGTTTGCCGGGAAGTTGCGCATCCCACCGAAGACGTCGCGGACCTCGAGGTTGCCCTGTCCTGGCCGCAGAACAAAGGTTGTCTCCTCCGTGAAGAAGCCGGCACCAGCAAATGTTAGCGGGGGCTTGTTGTATGCTATCACGAGGCCCTTGAGCCCTCCCCGGACTTGCGAAACCTTGATCTTGTCGAGAAGGGGGTCATCCTCCTTGACTTTCTCGCGGTCAAAGGTCACGGCTATCCACAAGCCAGTGACCGAGGCGTGGAGGACGCCCAAGATGACCTTGGCGTCGAGATAGAGCGTCAGTGTGTTGTCTTCGTACGTAATTCCAACGTTGGATATCAGAAAATATTCCGTGTCTTTCTTGAAAGGCATGACTTGCATCGGAGGCTTAGGCGTCTTGCTTGGTGGGTGTATGGCGTCTCGCCTCTTCCGATTCTTGAGCTCCGAGTCGGATACATCATCGGGGTTAAAAACGTCACTTTTGTCCGCCTGATGAGACTGGCTCTGAGCTTTGGTTGAGGACGGCGCCTGACCGCTTGATCCAGGTTTTTGTTGGTCGGTCTTAGTGCTTGCCGTAGTGGGAGCGGTAGTGACCGGCGCTGTGGTTGCCGGAGCGGTAGTAGCCGGCCTTGTCGTTGTCGGGGCAGTAGTGGTAGCCGGTGTTGGAGTAGCCAGGACTGGAGCTGAAGTGACCGGGATGCCTTTGGCCTTATCGACCTTTACAAGCCGCCTCGGGCCAGGGTCGGAGCCCTCGTCGTCTTCATCTCGTGCCCTTGGTGGCGGGCGAAGCCTGTTTCTTCCGGTTTTTGGCGACTGTTTCCCGCGCTTTGGAGCTGCTGCAGGTTCATCATCGTCCGACGGTGGCTCGGGCACGTCCAGGTCGCCGGCATGTGCTGGCGGCTGCTTTGTCGAGTCACCGTCCAGCTTGGGCCCAAACAGGTTGTCCTTTCCGCCACTGTCTTTAGCCCTGTCATCTTGTGGCTTCTTATCCACGCTTGCCCCGTCATCCTTCGGTCTGATTACATTGGCAGCTACCTTGGGCGTGGCGAAAGGATAATCAAATGCGACGCGAGATTTGTTGTTCTCATCCACGCCCATGATGAAGATATGCCCTCCCGCCACGATGGCTGCGTCCTTGTCCGTCATATCCCTCTCGTTCTTGAACCTCTGGTAGTCGAGCCTCTTCATCTTGAGTTGCGCGAGTGCCGTGTTAGCAAGCGCCAGATCCGCCACTGTGAGGCCCACCATCTTGGTCACGTCGGTGGTGAACGGCTTAGGCGGAACGTCGATGACGTAGGCAATGAACAACTCGTCAATCGGCACTTTGAGCTTGCCCATGGGCTGCAAGTCTAGCTCTGGGATCTTGGGCAATGCTGCCTTCAGCACGCATTTTGTGTGGGCCTTTGGCCCCGAGGTTGGATCCAACATGACGATGAAGGTCATCTCAACGCCGTTCACCATGAGGGAGGCCACAATGCATAATATTGGCGCTTTCGTTGCGGCGTCTCTCACGCTCCGTACCGAAACTTTGATATCGCCGATCTTGACGTGAAGCAGAAACGCCGGTAGGCCGAGCGTAAGACCCAGGACTACCGGGCCGACGAACACAGCGAGGACTTCCTTGAGCGTCGGGGTGTTGCGGGCTTCCTTGTTACCCGGAGTCGATATGGCAATCTCCCAGTCGACTGTCTCTGGCATTGGCTCGGGCTTGGCGGGGCCACTGCGGAACGGATTGACGGCCATCGTGGCCTGGCCTCCTGGCGGCGGCCCACAAGTGTACACCAGATCGAACTGACCGGACCCAATGTTGATGCCGCCGACCATCTGGAAGCCCTTGCTGACGCTGTCGACATTTTCAAAAGCCAGAACGAGATAGCTCACGTGGACGAAACGGAGAAGCACAGTCAGGGCTTCACTCGTCTCCCTGGCGAAGAGGGCATAGAGGTAAGCGAGGTCAAAGCTCTTGACTACCGCTCCCAGGAGCCATCTCTTCTTGCGTCCGTCGTACACGACGGAACCCCTGATCCGGCCAGGTTTGTCGTCTTTCTTGAGAACATCTTTCCGCAGCAGCCCGACATCAATGTCCAACCGGGCCAAGATAAACTGGGCACCACTCTTCCAAGAATGTATCACACGCACGCCGAGCTTGCCCAAATAAACCTGGGGTGTTGTGTCCTCCTTTGGTGTCGGCGGCGAACCGCATATAGCCCCACCGAAAGCCCAGCCCGTGCTCCGGATTTCAATTGTCGCCTCGGTTATTCGTGAGGGCAGCTTTAGCGGCAGGGTTGAAGGCGCAACAAGTGCTCTTAAGTCGACATAGGAGCCCTGATGGTCTCTGTTGAGGGGCACAAGCTCTAGATCTTCTTCCCAATCAGGGAGCAGCTTGCGAATATCCGATTCCTTGCCAAGGGGTGGTTCTATCGCCGTATGATTTAGCTCAGTGGCAACTTCAAAGCACTTAAGCAAGCTGGGTAATAATTAACTTACTGAGCCAAAGCGCGCCGCGAAGACTGCTGCCTTCCACCCTGCTCCAAGCGTAGGTAAAGAGGAATAGGATGCTATTATTGTCATTCAAAGTGCCAACCTTAGCTAGCAGCTCAATGTCCACTGACACGGCCGAAACCTCTCCAAGACTGCCGTCCGCTGCCAGGGGCAGAGTAATGGATATTCTGCGGGGCTCCGGCGTCTTGGATAGAATCACCTTGGCCGTCTCGCTTTCGAGGAGGGCAGCAAGATCCAGCTGGCCGACCTGCGTTGCGAGCCACGACAGGAGTTGGGCGAGGAGATTGCCTTGCTTAAACGTGATGTCCACTTTGATGAAACCCTGCTGGACACTCAGAACAACAGAAGCGGGCACGTTCAGGCCCAGCGAGGGCATGGTACAGTCCAGATGGATGCTACTCTGCTCCTCGACGATGGCACTGTGGCCCCCCCCCGTGACTGTCCAAGTGCTGATGTGCTTGGAGACGACCTTCACACCCGTGACGCTAATGCCGGGAATTCGAGCGCCGAGGAACTTTGTCATGATTGCAGCGCTCTGCGAATTACCAGTATACTGGAGCCGCTCGACGGTCCGGTAACTCCGCTCCGGGTCGAAGAAGATGGCGTTTCTGCTGCCGGGACGCACGTCGATGGACAGTGGCATGGCCAGTAACTCGAGAATTTCCGGATTCTGGGCTTGGTCGGGCATCACGGGCAGAGGCACCACATCGGACATGCGCACGGGGAGAGCATCGCAGCCGGGGTCAAGGCCAAGGACGAGAAGGTTCTGGGGGGAGACCAAGCCGCCCATCTCCTCGCTGAGACCCCTCAGCGGGTCCTGGCCGAAATTATGAGCGAGATGCTTCGTTCCGAACTTCATTTCACCTCCGAAAGAAAGCTTTTGGGTCAGTTCCACCTCGGCAATCTTGTTTTTAGCGCTCGACGCGAGCTGCAGCTTCCGGGCCCCGACGGACGCGGCGAACCAGCCGTAGAGCTCGTCGGCCTTGTCAAGCTCAAAAAACTTTGGCGTTTCGCCAGCAGCAGGGACGACGGGCTTCGAGGCCAGATCTAGCCGGGCATTGTGCAGCGAGCCGACGAATGAGTCGGCATCACCGGGCGCCAAGACCGAGGGCTTGCCCACCGCGCCGCCTTCTACGTCGAGGAACGTCGACGCGATGCAGAGCTCGTTTGCAATGGCCGACGTGGTGGTGGCGTCGAGCTTCTTAACTTGGCGCGATACCCCAAGCCGGGCCTGCATTGTGGGATCTGGATGCACCCACAACGGCTTGCGAGGCGTGGTCAGGCGAGGATTCGCCTCGGCAAGGACCTCGAGGGCGTCGGCCGGAGGCTCGAGAAGTGTTTCCAAATTGTAGAGGCCATTGAGCGTTACGACACTGTGACTGTCAAAGCGGCCCTGACCCAGAGCCTCTCTACGCTCTTCACTCCACGTGGGAAAGTGGTTGATCATGGTCTGTGGAGGGGAGGGCGAGGCGGCCGGGGCCGGGGGGACTGGATTGTTTGACGCCGATTCAGTGGTCTCCGGGTGTTGTTGTGCCCGGGATGTGTCCAGCGTGGACGGTGTCCGAGACTCGGACAAGGCGGCGATCTTGCGACTTTTTTGATGGTTTTGCAAGTCGGCCTGTCCAAGATACTTGACCTTGACCACGCCGTCCACTTGCCCCCGAGCGGCATCGCGTGACTCGACGCAGATGTACTCGATCGCTCCCTTGACGCCCACTGGATCTAGGAAGGATCCGTGAACAGCAGCACCTACAGCAGGATGAGACTGCGACGTGATGGGGGATATCTGAGCCCAGCGACGCTCGCATTGATCGGTGATCCAGTCTCTCGACGCTTTCTCTGAGGGTTGTTGTCGCTTGGTCTCGTCGCCGCCCCACATGCAGTACTGGTCATAGATATTGACGAGGCCCGGCTGTCCCAGTCGCGCCTGGCGTTGGTTGATGCGGTCATAGAATTCCGAGAGCATCGCGAGGAACTGGTCGTTCTTTTCGGGGCGGACAAAGGCGTCATACGAGAGCTGCCCGGTTCCCGAGAAGTCTGCATAGCTGCTTCTGCTGCCTGCTGTGTCCGGCTGCCTCACGAAGTAGTATGGGTATTGCGTGGCGTAAACGGTTCCGGATAGAGCAACATCGGACTGCTGGGACAAGAGAAGAGTGTGGAGCAAGAGAATGAGCTCCCATCGAGGATTTCCATACTTGCTCCCCGTGAACATGACCAAGCTCTGGGGAGCCAAGCTGTCGACGGCATCCGCAATGGTGACGGGCTTTCCGCTGCGGCTGCCCACCTTCATCGTCGTCACGCTGATCCCCTCGACATGAGTGGCTGGAGGGTCTGCCGTGATCCAGTCGAGCAGCTCCGACTGGATAGCGTCATCGGCGACGCTGCCGCCAAAGTACGATACGCACGCCGGCTTGCTGTCCCACATGATGGCAAACGCGAGCGAAGACTCAGCTTTCGCGATACGCCCTCGAGACGTCATGACTGTCTTGTCTGCCGCGATGCAGTACAAGGCCGGCATGTCTCTGCCTGGCGGATTCCTAGCCAGTAAATCATAAGGAGAGCTCGCTGGCGAATTGAAAAAGTTGACTGGCGGGCCCGACGCCGTGAACAAATCGCGACCAAGCAGCAACTCAGGGCTATAAACAAAATTGCAGAAGCCACTGATATGGATCGGCTGATCCGCTCCTGGTCTGAGGAACTCAAATATCAACCTGTTGGTCCCATCTCCTAGCAGCTTGAGCTCTGGTACATGCGATGGAGGCGCACACGGCGCGTATAGCACGGAGACCGGATTCCCCTGCGCATCGTACTTGAGCCAGCTGGCGCGAAAATTGTCGAGTCGCTGGCCCGGTTGAACATTGTCGTCGACTTCGGCGCCGAGCAGCTCAAAGAGACCACCATAGTAATCCGGATCCCAGACGGAGAGGACCACGGCGTCGAATTGCAGCACCGGGCAGCCGTAACGTGCGGCAATGGACGCGAGACTGCTTGCTAGGACGCCGCGGCCGAAGCGAGACGCGCCCGGCGAGCCCGTGTCGATGAGAATAGCCTTTTCGATGGACTTTGCGTCTGTGGTCGGCTGCACCTTGACCAGGAGATGGACGGTACACTCGCCGTCGCCAACGTTGATGTGGAGCGAGTCAACTCCATAGGATTCCCCCATGATCCCGGTGGTTATGAATTCTTCGCGGCAAGCAGCATCAAGTGTCAAGCTTTGGTGATGGCATGAGTGAGCAGAATAGTAGCTGGTGTGGGAAAAGAACACGGCAGCCGAGTAAACGTTATGGTGGCCAGTCTTTTCGGTATGCTGACTTCATTTACACACCCAGTCTGCTCTCAGGAAGTTCACGTAGTACAAACTTTGGGCTCACCCCCGGGGTTGCGCCCCAATCCTGCCTCAACCCCCCGGGGTGGCTGTAGACTCCATGGCCGGGGACCCGGGCGTTGTTCAGCTGATATATGGAGGAGACTATTGACGCGGACCGCTCTCCACCGGGGAAGGAGACTATTGATGTCGACCGCTCTCCACCGGGGGAGACTATTGATGCCGCTCTCCACCAATTCACAAGCATGGGGATTCGCTAGCCCCTCGGCAAACATCCCCACGCGCCACCACGCCGGATGCAGGGGCCTGGATTCAGCTAAGGATCGCAAGTTCTACGTACTCCGTGTTGTAGCGCCATGACCTTGCTTGGCCATGACCTTGCTTGGCCAAGTCGTCACATCATGAAAGACCAATTGCGCCGTCACGGCTCCCACGCCATCGGCCAGCACTGTGTTTAGTGATTGACTCGGGAAATCGGTCAGTCGGTGAGTGGTTCGGTCTACCTACCAATTCATTGTCTCTGACTCCGAGTTCTCACCATCTCGACCGTGCCAGGGCCTGAAAGTTCGCCAGTTCGAGCGTCTTCGACTTTGTCGGCCAACCTTTGCTATACCTGGCGAGACTGCACCGCCATCCCTCAGCATGTCGCAACCCGATATAGTGGCTCCGCCAGGTGCCCGGCATGCGGTGCTTCAAGCCTTGGGGCGAACGTCGGCACAGGGAGCATCTCTCATGGGCGTTGCTGTCAAGGACGGAACCGCAACCCAAGCCCAGCCACAGTTGACGACGGGTGAGCAGCAGGTCTTTTCCTATTTCCGACCTGCGCTCGAAGGCGGCGACTACATTGTGGCGACTACGCAGACCATCAGTGCCAGAGACAGCCCGAGCATTGTGACCAAGGAGGAGCAAGAATTCACCGTCGCCACGCCGCGCTTCAGCATCGCCCCGAACACCATCAAATCCGTCTACCCGCCAGCGGGATACCCCGTCGCCGTCGAAACGCTGCCGCATATTGTTTTCAGCGACCCGTATCTGCCCTGGGAGCGACTGGCAACCTCAGCCAGGCAGACGGCCACTCGCAGGGTTCCTTGGTTGGCCTTGCTGGCCTTCTCAGAGGACGAGCTCACCTTGGCGCCGGGGGATCTAACGGGAGACACCAGCCTCTTCAAGGATATTCCCTCGGACAAGCCATGGGAACAGAATGCGGACCTTTCCGTAGCGGTGCCGCACGCGAGCGCTTCCAAGCTAGCCGGCTGCTTGACGCCCATCTCCAGTGCAGACGCCGCTGAGGTGGATGGCGACAAGGTCAATGCCATCTTCGTCCGACCCAGTCTCTTCAACGAACTCTTCCGCGATACATCGGCGTCGTCGGCTGGCGGCAGCCAGAAGCGGCCGGACGTGTCCAGATACGGCTACCTTGCGCACGTTCGCCGCATCGACACCACGGGCATGGCGGAGTCTGGCGGCACCGAGGACGCTCATTTCAGCCTGGTCCTCTCTCACCGTGTCGGGCCCATGGCCAGCGACGGACAGGCGGCCACAGTGCACGTGCACCTCGTCTCAATCGAGGGCATCGAGGCCATGGCCTGGCCTGTCTCGTCTTCGACTCGCTTCGTGGCACTTGCATCCCTCCACAGCTGGTCTTACATGAGCGCCCGCCATGGCGTATTTGACGCCAAGAAAACCATGCGCAAGCTTGCAGAGACTCTGGGACCTCTTAGGCCACCACTGCCCGCACAAGAGACGCTCAAGGTGGACCCCGCGCGGCAGGTCATCATCGACAGGCTTCGGGACGGCTACACACCAGTCGCATACCGAATGCAGACCGGAGAGAAAACTGCAGCACTGTACCGAGGCGTTCTGACACCGACTCTGGTGCCGCACCCCATCTCGCCGGGATGGAGCCTGATGTCGGAGAGCGGCATGGACCTGCAGATCCTGGACAACAAGCTTGGCATCCTCGACATCACGTACTCGACAGCGTGGCAACTGGGCAAGAGCACCGCCATGGCCGACCTCGCCTTCTGTCGCTCCCTGACCAAGCTGCGGACAAAGATCCACGTCATGGCCATGAACAGGGCCAAGGCCAAGATGATGCGTGCCTTGGGCGCGTATCAGAACCGCGCCGATGCCGTCAAGGCGGCGCCGGTCATTCTCCAGGAGCTCGGCAAGCTCCAAGAAATCGAGACAGACGGCCTCGTGCCATCGCAGAGTCCAGATATGCTTGATCGATGGAAGGCCGATGCGAAGAAGACGGTCGATCTGTCCCTCGACAACCGCGCTCTGGCCGCGCAGTACGACGAGCAGGCCAAGCTTGCGGCCGAAGAACTTGGTAGTGGCTTCGACGCAGGCGAGGTCGCGGGCGAAGGCCAGGCCATCTACAACGAGCTGAACGAGGCGTCCAGCCCCGAGTGGGCCGTTGTGCTTGGCTGGATCCTAGACAAGATGTACCTCTCTACGATTCCGACCCAGTACCTGGTAACGGACCCGTCGCATCTGCCTGCAGAGAGCTTGCGCTTCTTCCACCTCGATCCCAACTGGCTCGATGCGTTTCTAGACGGCGCCCTCAGCGTGGGAAACCACCTCGAGAACCGCTTCGACAGCGCGCGCACCGCCATCAAGCATCTCATCAACAGGTACCTGCGCAGTCCACTGCCCGCCACCGGCCAGCCACCTCCCGTACCAACGTATGGGTTCATACTGCGCTCCGACCTCATCAGCCACTACCCAGATTTGCGCGTCGAGGTGGAGTACGATCCGCCCAGGGCTAACTCGGCAATGCCCTCCATCCTGCGACAGGCTAACGTTGCCGACGGAGTTCTCATGTGCCTACTGGATGCTTCCCCACACGGAACTCAGCCGAATTCACGCCTCAAGAGCCTCAAGTTTACGCAGCCGCCTCACCAGCAGTCGTTTGCGGTGGGTGCTCAGCTGGACGACGAGGAGCTGCACACCTCGTACCGGAGAATCTACACTACGTACGACGGGCACTCTGACAAGTCGGATCCCCTGTGCAACGACGAGGTTCTCAAGAAAGATTCGGTGGCGACGGACGTGCAGCCCATCTTCTGCTGGGGAAAAGACAACTCTGTGCGATGCCTGCAGTTTCCGGCCTTCTCCGACAGGCTTCTCCGCAATCTACAGCAGCACATGCCCAGGGACAGCATCGTCACGTTCAGCGCTGACGCCGCGACTTCGGCCATGGTGGGGTTGCAGCTGACAAAACGCATCTGCGAGCTCGAAATCACCGCCGGGCCCGCCACTGACCCTCAGACGCTGCCAATGCTCCTGGCCAGAGCTTCAGAGCCGGGCGCAAGAGCCCTCTGGATACGGCCGGAACGCGAAAGCGGCGCCATGTCCAAGTCCATGGTGGCAAATTCCTGGTCTCTTCCGATTCCCAATCCACCCGTGGCACCCCTGCCGTCTCTGGAAGAGAGACGTCGCATACGGCGAGAAGCCGATGCCGTCTGGTCTGGCGTCGCACCGCACGCGTCGGGTACACAGGTGCTTTCGCCGGAGCTCGAGGACATCATCACCACCGCCTTTCAGGTCGTCTTCAACCCGGGCGGTTTTCTACTGGACAGGGTGCTGGATTTTTTCACACCCACCATCGAGCGCCCTCGCTACGATTTGCAGGTCTTCCCGGTCGGCAAGCGATTCGACCCGGAGAAGGACGCCCGCTCCATTCCCACCGGCCGACGTCAAGATCTCGTATTCTCCGTTTCTCTGGCCAACCCCGACACCGCCACGCCCGGCGACACGCTCCTCGACGAGATCCGCATCATGATTCCCATGGGCGACCCCACTGCCGACAGCGACAAGACGTGTCTGATGAGCAACTACCGCGGGCCCGGGGCTACAATGGTGAGCAACCTGCGCTTCAACGTCATCACGGCTGTTGCCCACGACTACAGCTACATGCTCCTGCGGCTGATTCCGCGGACGGCCCGGAACGATGGCTGTATTGGATTCGAGCACGCGCTCGAGGCAAGCTTCGTGTTGAACCTGGTGGATGTGAACGAGTACCCGGGAGGCCAAGAGAGGACGGTGGAAATTTCCTTGGTGGAACATCTTAAGGATGTCATGCGCGAGCATATACCACTGGTGCCGCGAACGTACCAAGCGACGCTCAAAACGCCGCCCCTAGATCAGGGCATTGTGCCAAGATAGAGCCTTTAGTTTTCTTATACGTAAATCCACACCTTATAATAATTGTTTCTGGCGGTTAGTAAATGGCCTTTAAATTTATATGTGAGATTTTTGGTGCTAGCAGGATATAAGGTAGCTGGCGTTTAGATAAGGGTAGTAGTTAGTAAATACTTTATATTTAAGTTAAGGATAAAGATATTATAGGTTAAGAGTAAAGTAAACCTTTAATTGTTTATTTTATTTTCAGTTATATAAGTTATTAATAATAATAGTAAATAGCAGTTATTTTTTATTAATGTTTACTATTATAATATAATTTTTATAATATTATTTATTAAACTTTTTATATTATGAAGTATTTTTTTTATTAACTAAAATATTATATTTTAACTTATTATATATATAAAACATTTATTACTAAATATTAAATTAAAATATATTTTTATATATTATTATATTACTTTATAAATTAATAAATTAAATATATTAGACAGTAAGTATTAAAGCTAAATATTATTTAAAACTAAAATAAATTTAATATTTTACTTATTTTACTAAATAATATTTATATTTATAATAATTATTTTTAACTATTAATAATAATATATAAATTTATATATAAAATTTTTTAACGTTAGTAAAATATAAAGCAGTTAATATTTAAATAAAAGTAATAGTTAATAAATATTTTATATTTAAATTAAAATTAAAAATAAAAATATTATAAATTAATAATAAAATAAACTTTTATAATAATTATTTTTAAAAATTAATAAATAATATTTAAATTTATAAATAAAAATTTTTTAATATTAATAAAATATAAATTAATTAATATTTAAATAAAAATAATAATTAATAAATATTTTATATTTAAATTAAAAATAAAAATATTATAAATTAATAATAAAGTAAACCTTAAGTATTATAATTTAATATTTTATAATTATAATAAAAAATATATATTTTAAAAAAAAATAATTTAAATAATTTATTAAAATAAAATTAAAATAAATTAATTATTAACTAAAAGTAATTTAGTATAAATAAATAAAAATTAATTATTAACTTTAATTAATTAAAATATATTTAATTAAATATATAATATTTACTTTTTTATATTTATTTAAAATAATTAAATAATTAATTATAAATTATAATATTTAAATTAAATTTACTTAATATTTTTTATAAATTAATAATATAATTATTTGTATTATTTAAATATTTAATTTAATTTATTAATTAATATAAATTAAAATTTAAATTTAATTTTTAAAAATTTTAATTTATATTAATTTATAAAATTTATAATTTATTATATATTTATACTTTTTTTTAAATAATTACTTTAAATTTTTAAATAATATTTAATAAAAAAAATTAAATATTAATTTATAATATTTTAAATATTAAAATAAATTAAAAAACTAAAATTTAAAATAAATATTTAAAAAATAATATTAAATTTTAAAATTAATTTAATAAAAATAATAAAAATTTTATATTTATAAAATTAATTATTATTTAATTTA
>NW_014013709.1:0-17103 GCF_000170995.1 Trichoderma virens Gv29-8
CTATATATTTAAATAATTTATTTTTATATTATTTAAATAATTTAAATATAAATTACAATAATATTATTTTATTTATATTAACAGATAATTAAGCTACTATTAAATTAACTAAAAATTTAAAATTTTATAAAAAATCTAAATATATAAAAATTATATATTATTTTATAAAAATTACAATTAAAAATAATAAAATTAAAATATTTTATATAAAATCTAAAAATAATATAATAGATTTTTTTATAAAGCTATTATTTAATATAAAATTTAATAATTTTAAAAACCAGCTATTTTTAAATTATTTAAAATAATAATATTTTTTATTTTATAATAATAAAGGTTTTTTAACTATTATTTTTTTAATTTTTTTTTTATATATATATAAATTTTTTTATAAAATTTTTTTTCTTTTTATAAAGTTTTTTCTATAAGTTTTTTTTATAAAAATTATATATATATTTTTTTTATATATATAACTTTTAAGGGAGATATATTAAACTATAATTATTATTATAATTAAAAAATAAAACTTATAGCAGTTATTTTAATACCTTTTAGAGCCTTTTAATTAATTTATAATACTAACTATAGTAATTTATAGTTAATTATCTTTTATAACTTTTATAACCTTTAGTAATAAACTATATTTATATATTAATATTCCAACCTACCTTATAGCTTATAAACTATTATTTAATTAAATTTAGCTTATAGCTTTTTTAATAACTATTACTTAATTAAGCTTAATACTATAAGGTATTATAAACTTATAAAGCTATAGGGAATTATAATACTTTAAAGTATTATAAAGTATAACTTTTTAAAAATTTAAAAATTAAATTCGATTTTAAAAAACCTACTTTTATAAAAAATCTAGCCAATTAGAAGGCTAAAATCCTACTTATATAAGCGTTTTAAGTTAATAAAATTACTTAAATAAATAAATCTTTAAAATCCTAAAAAGGGAGCTTTATAAAAAGTTTAAAAATTATAAAATTTAAACTTAAGTTAATTTTTTTATTAATAACGAAAATAAATCTTTAATAAAGCTTATAAATACTTAATAATTATATAACTAGTAGAGGGAATTAAAATATATAAGCTATATTAAAAAATAGCTTAATTTTAGGGCTATTTAACGATAGTCTTTATATATTTTAATTTTAGCTATTAATATTAATTTTTAGAATATAAATAGTAAAGGTTTTTCCTAAGTTTCCTATACTAATAACTTTAATTAATTAACGAATTTAATAAGTAAAATTAACCACTTTTAACTACTTTTGACCCTTTGTTATTAGACCAGTGATAAGACTAGCTACCCTATAGCTTTAAAGTCTTATATTATTAAATTAAAATATAATAAATATATAATTTAAATAACTATAGCTTTTATTTTTTAATACCTAAATAAAGTTTTAAATAATTAGCTTATTTTATAAACGTTAATAACAAAATAAATAAATAAATAAATAAATACAATTACTCTTATTGTAATAATAAAAGCTAAGTTATAACACTTGGGAAAAAAAATGAAAGAATAAGTTAATAAACTAACTAATAGGAGAAGTAAGTTACTTATACCTAAAAGAGTAAAGTTTTAAAAATAAAACTAATAGAAAAGGGATATTATATTACAACTTAACTCTTATAGTTATACTAATAAGCCTATAGAGTTTACGGAACTAAATTAACTATAGGCTAACTAATTAATAGTATTTAACTTATATAACTATTTAGATCGGCTAAACAAACTATAATTTTAGTAGTTTATTTTATAAGCTATATAAGCCTAAGATTAACTAAGTATAAAAGTTTCTATTTATATTATTTATTTAGACAGCTTAAATAGCTAGTTATTAATGTAGTAATTAGATTAGACTTAGAGAATACTTTACTAGCCATGTAATACTTATGGAGAACGCCTGTAACTAACCTAACTAATCCGCTAACATAAACCTAGAATCTAGAGATTTACCCCTTGGGAACAGCTAACTTATACTCACCTATAGGACCGGTACGTCACACAGCGCCATACGGCCTGCTAATCAAAAACTTCCTAGCACTGCTACTCTTTTTTGTTCACATTGCATTTGGGCAACTTGCACGAGGGCTCGAGATATTGACGATACGACACCGAAACACGGCTAATGGTGGTATACGAAATGTCATCGTGGACTGTGGGCTGCTTATACTTGTGAAGGGTTCTACAAGGGCTTCTCACGGTCTGAACAACTAAAAATGATTCACCGTTGCTTACCACGCGAGCGTGGGACACTATTCTTTTATTATCTTTGAATGAAGTTGCGGTTCTGGAAGATATACAGGTAAATGTGTTGGGAATAAGGAGTTTAGCCCGAGCGTATGGGCGGCGGAAGACATGATTGCCAGCGCGGTTGGCGGCGGCGACTCGGACGGCGGTAGATATGGCTCGGACATGTGCGATATATGGAGTTCACGAAAGTAGACGTGCGAGAATAAGAAGAAAATCAAGACTAGAGAGCAGGTATGGCAACTAGGGTCCGGCACCTACTAGACATCCCCCCGGATGAGGCGCATATTAAAGATGGGCAGCCTAGTCGGCTGCCATCAAGACATCACTGTTAGCATCTGGAGCCATCTGTCCGCTGCGATTGCTTGACGGTATTTCGAACAGCGAGAATAGGACAGACGCCCTTATGGGCAGATTGACGAAGGGTACTGCAGTGAGAGCGACAAGGAGGATACGAGGATAGCAACCCGCGGGATAGGCAGATAGGACACGAATCATTGACGGCCGGCCCAGTTTACGGCAGGCTAATCATGTAGGGCAGCTTCGAGATCAGCGAGCGGCGCCTTAACTTCCGGCATATCAGCGAGGAGTCGCATCGGTTGTCAATGGGTCCTGGGGGACACATGCCCCGTCATTAGCAAAGACCAATGGGAACACATTCGCGGCAACCCCTCTGAACATGCCAATAATCAGAGTAGAACGGATCATGATGCATTCGGACCCCTTTCAAGGGCTCCCTCTACAGCAACGGTAACAAATACTGCAAGTGACTTTATTGCTCCTCTCACCGCTGAGAAACCGAAAAGTTCGCTAGACACACTGGCACAACACTGTACTTAAATAATTAGCCACCAATACATGTGATTAGTAAACCTGGCTCTGGAATACGACTGGTATTTCCTGATGCCTAAAAGCTTGAAGAGAAATAGAGTAGTGGATGAGCGCATTTTCAATAATGTTGAATAATCACAAGAGAAATTTATAAGCACGGCCAATCGAAACCCCCACGCCACTAGTTAAGAGAAATCAAGTTGAGTCATCAACTTCGTTAGCTAGAGAAAGATTGTAGCTTACGCGCACAAACTGGCTCATTGTACGAAGTAGGTTACGAATTCTTGCCAACTTGGGATATTGTGCGGACGCATGTTTGAACATAAAAGCAAGAGAACCATTACCTTGCTAGATAGGAATATCATCATCTTTGTGTTCATATTTGTGTTGAAGAAAAATCATTCGACATGGTTCAGAGTTTGTCCAATATCCAGCCCGTGGCTCCAGTGACCTCTATCGAGGAATTCACACGCACTTCGTTTGACTTCCTTGTTTGTGGTGGTGGTACTGCAGGTTGTACTATCGCTGCCCGGCTAAGTGAAGACCCTAACATTACAGTCGGGATCATTGAGGCTGGAAAATATCGTATTGGTGATCCAGTCATCGATACCCCCGCTGCATTTTCTCAGGCCTTTGAAAATCCCGAATATGACTGGTGTTTTTATACAGCACCGCAGGAAGCCAATCACGGAAAAGTCCACCATGTTCCACGCGGAAAGCTCTTGGGGGGCTCCAGCGGCATTAATTATATGATGTATGCGCGCGGTTCCTCACAAGACTATGATGACTGGGCAGCACTGGTAGATGACGAAGGCTGGTCTGCGAAGAATCTGCAGGACTATATGCGCAAACACCAGGTTGTATCTCGTTGAATTGCAGAATTAAACTGTTGGCTGTATTCTTACCAGGTTTTAGACACTTGAACCTGTGGACTCTGCGCATATGCAACAGTCCCCCACCCTAGCGCGCGAATACCACGGAGCAACTGGTCCGATAAAAACCAGCTTTAACGAGTCGCAGTTGCCAATCGAGTCTGATATTATCAAGGCATGTGCGGAGGTTACTGGCATTAGTCAGAAGCCAGCTGATGCTTGGAGTGGCGATCATATTGGGTTCTTTCATAGCTTAGGGACTGTGGCCCGGACGGGACCGGATCGGGGTAAGCGAAGCTACGCCGGAAGGGATTACTATGACGCAAACAGGTCCCGCCCGAATCTGAAGGTTCTGTGCGAAGCACATGTGAATAAGTTGATCCTAAAAGGCAATAGGGCAGCAGGCGTTAGCCTGACTGTTCATGGCCAGGACTATGTGGTTTCCGCCAATCAGGAAGTCATCATTTCGGCAGGAGCCATTCAGTCGCCTCAGATCTTGGAATTGTCCGGTATTGGGGACCCTGAGGTGTTGAAAGCCGCCGGAGTGCAGTGCATGGTTGAGAATCCTGCTGTAGGCAATAATCTCCAAGATCACTCAATGTCTCTTATGACTTGGGAGGTAAGGCCTGGAGTGATCACGCTTGATACCCTTAGTCAAGTCCCCGAAGCCATGCAGGCTGCTACAGGGCAATATACGGCAACCCGAAGCGGACCGTTGAGCTCGATCGGAAGCATGCAGGGCTTTCTGCCAGTCAAGAGTATCCTGTCGGCAACAGAGCTCGGGGAGGTGATTCAGAGTATTCGTGACACGAAATCTACAACGCCATTTCATGCGCAGCAATTGCAGCAGATCATCGCACAATTGGAGAGCGATCATTCGGCAAATCTACAGATTGTGCTTGTCCCTGCGACCACTGATCCCGCCGGTTTTGAACACCAGAGCCAACTGTTTCCACCGCAATCGGCCGATCAGCCAGCTCGCGTAACTGCTGGATTGTGCCTAGTGTACCCAGTCTCCCGCGGGTACGTCCATATCCAGAATAACGGTAAGTCCTGCGACAAGATAATCTTCTTACTGCTTAGGAAAGTTCTCTCGACTCATTAATGCGCGTCCTACTTAGACCCCACAACCCCTCCGGTAATCCAGCCAAATTACATCACACACGAGGCAGACGTGAGCCTGGTCGCCGCCTTCCTCCGATGGGCGGACCGCATGGGACGAGCCGAAGCTCTCAATTCCTCCATTGATCGCCGCTCATTCCCAGACCAATCGCTCAACATGCAAGATCTATCACAAGCTAAACAAGCCGTGCGGGACACTATTGCTGGCCAGTACCATATCTGCGGTTCAGTTGCTATGGGCGATGCTCTCGATTCGCGTCTGCGTGTAAAAGGGGCTGAAAGATTGCGAGTTGTGGATGCTTCAGTGTTTCCAAACAATATCAGTGGAAATATTGTGGCCACCGTGTACGCGGTTGCGGAGAAGGCCGCTGACATGATTAAAGAGGATTATGGGCTTGGGGATTTTGCCGCAGGCGGACGCTAAGATTTGCGTTTGGCATTGTTGCTCGTGTTTTCAGCCACCTACTAGTGCTACATGTGAAAGATAGACATAATTGCATTGGTCTGTGTCTCTAGTACGTATACTTGGCGCTCTTTAACTACAGTGTATAGCTATGATCAGTAACTGTCAGACAGATAGCATGAGCAGGACTGAGATATAAATAATGAAGGTAAAGAACGAAGAGCATTATAAGACGAGAGCCTTCCCCCACACTCGTCTCCACTCCGCAGCACGACTCTGATCATAGAAGAAACCCTGCAGTATTGCCTCAACCTGCTCCACAGATCGGCAGACTTTCATATGCCTTATTGACTCCCTTAACAGAGCCATCTGAGTATCTCCTTCGATAAGTGATTCCCTGCGCGGGGTTGCGATGACAGTGGACATCCACGTAACAAGGCCACCGAGGTAAGGTGGAGTCCACAGTTCCGAGGAGGATAAGATAATCTGTGAGCGCTGGTTCGGTTGCCGAAAAATTACTGCACACGGATGCAAGCCAATGGCGCTTAAATCATCTGCCAAACATACAAGGGTCATAGCGATGCACTTCTCAAGGGTATTGGCTGGGTGGAAATTCGAGTATCGCCAGGTTTCTCGGCATGCAGCCTCCGTCCCCATCCCTTTAAAAAACCAGGCAGCGAAGTTCTCGAGTAGGCCAACCATCTTCTCAGTGAGAAGACCTCGACAAATGAGATCACTAAAACCAGGGGGTAAATTCAAGGCTCTCATTTTCAGGGCATCCAAGGAGTACGGTGGGAGAGTCCTCGGGCTTAGCATTGCCGTCGTGTTGTTGTCAAATGCCAGGTTAACTTGCAGATGGAATTCCACCACGGCTCCCTTTACCTCCACCGCCATCTCCATAGGCGACTTATCTGCAGGTGGATCAGGGCCGACAGTGCAGCGCGAATGTCGGGCTGCATTCTGAACTTTGTGAACTTGTATAACATCTTGCAGCCCTTTTAAATGCACCTGGCGATACTCGTTGAACATAAGGCATTCGTCTATAGAGATCATCATGCAAAGACTGTGGAGCAGCACCTCGTCTATCTCCTGGCTGGAAATTTTCTGACGCACAGCTTTAAGAAGACATTGGCGGTGGTACAGGATCGCCTGATAGAGGTGTCTACTGCCATCTCTGTCGCGCAAGATGCATAGACTAAATGCTGCCAGGCTATGAAGCACCTCCTTGTGCTCATATGTCCATGCAAGTAACTCTGTCGCGTAACGATGTCTTCTTGCATTTCCCAGACCGAGGACATTTGTATCGTATGGAAGAAGAACGTCAAAATCTTAAACAGGATGTCCAGTCCAGTCCAATTAGCCGCGGCTCACAATGAAGGAGAAGAGTAGATAATGAATTGGCCTAAGGCACAGGGTTGGAAGAATGCCACCTGACCAGCTGTACTCACAATGACTAAGGGCATGCAGAAGTAATGGTCCGCGGGAATTATCTCCCTGGCTCTCGAGAGGGTAGAATTTACCGCCAGCAAACGGCCTACAGCCTATCCTGCGAGCCACGGTACGCTGTGCAAGCATGTTATGAGAGACCGTTCCCTCATCATCAGCAGATGCCTCCTGCTGGTCAGGCCTTGAGGGTGGCATGGCTAGTTCTGGGACATAGAACCAATTAAGGCAGCCCGCGAAGCCGCCTGGCAAATTCCCCGAGCCCCTGCATGTCCGACGATTGACGCTGGTATGGGCAGCCACATGCGTATTGATAATGCGACGAGCATTAGGGTCTTTCTTGGAAGAGGGATTCGTGTAAGGGATAAACATCATGAAATAAAGTTGCCCTGAAATCCAATGTTAACCAAGAGCAACATCCAGCTCATCGACTTGACGTAGATGATGATTATGGCTTCTTTGGTGACGGGTAAAGAGACCTTTTATGTCGTTGATGATGAGATCTTTCCATCGCGCAAGAAAACTCCCCATCGGGCATGCTGGGAGGAACTGAAGATGGTTCAGATCGAACCGCGATTACGGGTGAGCCGATGTCACTTCACCTTCCTTACGGGATTTGTCATGTCCCAGGGCGCGGACAAGATTATTCTCGGGCCCGCTTGGAGTGCATTTCTAATTCAGCGATGCTTTGTTACGGAGTACCTTTTTAGGATTGATTATCAAAGCACCTGGGAGTACGGAGTATTATTAAGAGCCTGTATCGAGGATTTTAGAGCCCTTCCCGCCTAATAAGCTTCCCACCGCCACTGTACGAGTAGCCACAACGGACGAGTAGCCACAACGGCCAAGTTGTTGGAGCGTTGGGCCAACCCTAAAATCTTTGGGCTCCTCAACACCAAGCAACCACGCCTTTTTCGTCGTACCAGACTCATCTCATTAGTACTTGGTTCTCGTAGTCACTACTCGCAGTCACATCCTCCTGGGTTCGGAAAGCAGTGACTTTGCCCTTTTCTCAACTCTCTCTCTCATCGTCCCGCGTTCGGTTGCTAGTGCCCCCGAAAGGCCCCTGCATTCTGTATCCTTGTGGGTAAGTCTCTTCCGCAGGGCCCCCACTGTGGGCGAGCTGAGCCTGGGCACATGCATGATGTACCATGCTTCAGCTCCGTAGAGCAAGGCGGATCTGCGAACAGCTGTAGGAAGCGGACCGTGCTTCGTATTCACAAAACCACGGAGATGGAAAGCTACTGCCCTGCGCGTTGGCAGTCCACTTCTGGACATGGGTATTGAAGCCCAGCCGCCGATCGAGTCAGATGCCCAGCCACCGGAGGGCTGATTCCAAGCCTTTTTCTCCGGTGCCTCGTGCTGGTGTGGCTTGCACCTACCCCTTCGGTTACTTGATTTGGGGCCTCAGGCACCCATGGTTAAATAGGCTTGTGGCTGAGAGAGGGGGCCCTCTCTCTCTCTCTCTTCCAATAATCATAGCCTCTAATCCAACCAATTCGATTCTACGCCTAGTCCTCTTTCGTGATCTGAGTCATCCTGCTAGCTCCTCGGAGGACGAGTACAGGCCGGGCCTTGATGGCGCCGCATCTGGAGAAGTGCACGACTTATGTCTTACTGGGATCAAAGCTTACAAAGCTGCATATCTGTTTGCTTAAAAATAGAGTGAACTCACCCCGTCTACGTTTTCATTCTCTCCTGATCATATTGACCTACTATAGATCTGATCTTTCGGTCTTATCCTAAGTGGCGAATTTATCGGATATGCCGACCTTTGGTAATTATGCTGAGATTGGGTAGGAGTGTTCGTCTTGCTGTGCGTCACGAACATCCAGGACCTCAAGGAGCACATCCCCGATTGCTTCTGGCGGTTAGACTTGGCCAACACCCGCTGCCGCATTATTAAATCAATGCTTTATGCGGCACACTTTCGGACCAAGTCCACTCTCGTTTTAAGCCCGCTTCCGGGGCCGGGATGCTCTCATAATACAAGACTCTCACCACGCCAGTTTTCGGACCAGCCTATTTTCCATTACAGCCACTTTTATGGCAGGTCCAAGGTTCGAAAATGTCCTTCACGTCGCGTGCACGAAATATCCGTGGCATTGGGTTGGTTTGGAGGAGAAGCAGCCCTCGGCCGAAAGTGTCTTCCGCGTTGTTCATGAGTGGACCTGTTCCCAAAATGTCTCGGGCCCGGCAATGGATCTAGTTGGGAGGAAAGACAACTGGCATGGACGAAGGGAACCTAGTATAAAAGTGGCCGTAATGGAAGAGGGCCTGGCCAAAGTAGACCTGGTCCATAAGTGGACAGGGAGGAAGTGTTGTGAATTCAACAATATTATAAGAATTGTCTCCATGTTTAGTCCAATCTGCGCCTATTGTCTAAAGACCTTCGGAATGCTCTCAAATGTTTCTCATTGCGTCTATTTATGTGCAACTTGAAGTTAGTCGATGGTTGCACAAACCCTTATGGGGCGATCGTAGTCGCCGCACCGGAAATGGAATACCCTGCTTCCCAATATGGAGGCAGAAGCTGGTTTGGTGGTCTCCCTATAATCCTTAGCATGATCCCCCATATAAATGCAGGACGTAAAGAATACCGTCTTGCTGCCTTTGCTGCTTATGTCAGTTTCGGTAGTCAATGGGATACCGAAAAGCCAGCACCCAATGCCCTTTTTTCTCGATCTGTCCGTTCCAGACGTAGCAACCCGAATCAGAACACTTGGACTTTCCTGAACACATGAAACAACGAAGAACGGTGCAGTCCAGCTTTATAGCAAGGGTCGAAATAACTCATCAGAGTGCCACATTAAACTGCGTGTGTACAGCATGGGCGAATTCACTTCAATCTCGCTAAAGAAAGACGAAAAGCATGCGCTGGTCCGCTACGAATCAATACTGCGTTGCAAGAAATAAATAAAGAATCTCGGTCTTATCTTACTGCCGCGTTGAGGCAGCATTTAGCAACATTTGGACCGATTGAATGGCACGAAGATGCCGACAGTTCTATAAAGTACCCAGTCCAACTCACAGCCATAGCCACTGGCAGCAAAATAAAAATCACGAGCAATCATATAGGAGAATTGGTCACTGCAATATATTGGTCAATTCTAGCTGGTTCAGTCCTCTATTCAGCACGTGAGAAATCACCTATACATAAACACCGGTCCGACGAGAAACATGAGGGAGGACATGCTGGTGGAAATCATTCCAAACGGCTGAAAATTGTGCAAGTGAAGAACCTAGTGTATCAACACTAGATGAAGGCAAGAACAAGGGTGCCCGGAGGATCCATTCATCCAAAGGGTTGACATCTGTGTCCGTTGAAGGAGCGAAATGCAACCAGACTTTACACAGAGACCCAACTTCATTACCCTCGGAGTGAGCCGAACTAGATTTAATCACAGAAAACGAAACTCGAATACCGAGCCATTACCTTTGAGAAGGTTCCTATTTTCCCCATCGTCGCATCGACGCGTACACCAGCGACGTCGCAAAGCGACCAGATCGACGCTTGGAAATGGACTGTTGCCGCCGCCTTACCCTATGGCAGCAAACCAGTCCGGCGCTCCCTTGTGGTATTGCGGACAGTGTCGAGTTCGAATGGCGTTTCATCGCTTTGAAAATCAGGGATCACACGATACCCTGGTTCATGAGTGGAGTCTGTGTCTATATCACCTACATATCATCTTAGAAAAGCAGGGTGAGGGCGATGCTAGGTTCGATGGCGAAAGCATGTGCTTGGAAAAAGAGATACATACCTGACATATCACAAGATGCTTGACTTGTATTGACTTTGAGGGCGTCTGTGGTTAAAAGTGCAGAGATATCCTGGAAGTATGTAAGGTAGACGAAGAAGCAGGCACTCCTGCGCCTTATATATTTCCCGCGAGCGGCAGGCATCTACTTTGATATGCATGGACTACTGCAAAAGTCTCAATCGAACTACCCGTTTTGTAGCATGAGCTTAAATTTACTGCGTGTAAGCATACATGTATATATTAACTTGATGCTAGGTAAATTAAATCACTCCACCCCGCCGCGCGTGCTATTCTCCACCAAAGCGTAGCTATGGTGCAGGGCATGTGATAAATATGCTGAAATCCCGCGATGAGAGTAGCATCGTGACATGGTAGGTGAAATAGTCGTAACCAAATGCAAAGGCAGCGCTTCATTTCAGCACGGTATATTTCGCCGTGATCTGAATGGTATCATCTCCAAGAAGTTGCTCGACTGGTCTCAGACTACTTGATACGAGGTCACAGAGGAGGCATGGGATGGCCAGAGTGAAGTCTATAAGTGCTCTCTTTTCCAAATCTGAGCAAACTCGCATCCTAGAATCAACACTTAAGCTCTCCAATACATCAGCAGAAATTTTACCACTGCCCGAACGGTTGCTGTATGAAAGACTTCGCAACTCTTGCTGCTGCTATTGACCACTTGGAAGTGTACGGGCAATGCATATTTTGAAGAGGCTACTTTAAGGTCACCTACGTCGCTGGCATTAAGTGCAGTGTAACCAATCTTTTGAAAACTTCAGATCTTCAGATCCTAGCAGCATTTCGAATATTTAACGATAGTATGTTTAATGGAGATGACATCTCAATGATCACACCCATACGCCTGCTCAGAGCCAAACTCGCGTACGAAACGAAATATTCAAACTTCCACCCTCCTTCCTTGCATCCTGGATGTCGGAATGCCTCCACGAAATGCATTTGCATTATATCTCGTCACGACCTATGGCACTACAAATTTGGTAGAGCGCGCTGCAAATGTTTGGGCAACCACAAACGAGTGGATTCTTCCGAGCCCAATGGGAATGGCCGGTTCCGGCTCCTCACTCAAATCATGCCTGGGATCGTCCAACAAGCTCTGCATCCGACCAGATCAGCTGTGAAAGCTCGCGTCTCTCAACTTATACTACAATAGGGCTTTTGTAATTTTCTTCGCGCTGAGTCCGCTACACGTATTGTAAGCACTAGAATAGCTCCTCTTCCAATACAGCCTCGCTTGCCGTTGCCAAATGGCTTCCAGCAGTTGGGGAATTCTCTGTTGAGTCGTTTCGTGCTGAAAAGGGAAGCTGAGAGGGTTTAAAAATCATAAAGACCGTTTTTACATACTTTCAATCGGACTTATGGCCAGTTTTTATGGGATACCTGGGAAGTAAAGGCTAGGCACGTTGATTTAGTGCGGCGATAGAAATGAGGCGTATTACGGAGATAGAAGTAAAGGGGTAGAGCTGGTTTGGCGTGATTGGATGAGGAGCAGGAATGGGGCGCATTACGGGAAGAAATACTACAGTAGGTAGGTGTCCTAGGAGATTAGGCCCATAACGCAAGTTGGCTTTCCATCTTCCAGAGTATAATGCCAAGAAATAATTCAACAGAAAATCCAACACCAAACTATGTCACACGCAAACGTGATCACTGTCGTCTGACAAACTGTGACTCAATAACATCATCAACAATCTGCACAGGGCTCCTCCTATCAAAGATGCTCCGAATAGACTCTAACATCACCTGTGCAGTCCAAGGTATCCTCCATCGCAGGGATCCAAGCCACCAAGCTTTCGGTAAAAGTATGAGACACGATTCACTCGCGGTTTGCATCACCATGAGGGTTGCTCCTAGGCCAGGGCTCATTGTGAGGCGCTGGCCGTGTACGGCATCCACAAGGCCAAGAAGGGCTAGAAAAAACGCAGCATCCATATCTGGAGGGAAGGATGTGGGGAATTTTGCGCCGGCCGAATGAACTGTTGTATGCCTCGGGTGGCCCCAAAGGAGAAACACTGTGTTGGAGCTGCGGCCCTTGGGTTGGGATCTCTCGTATTCTTGTCCTTCGGGGGTGGACCAGAAGGAGTGGTCAGGAGAGACACTACTAAGAGTCAGGTCTAGTTGTCCATATCGGTAAATTACAATAGAGGGTCACTCACGGCCAGAAATTGTGTGGCGTTCTGGGCGGAATCCTTGTTACGCCATGCACGTTCCGGGCTGGGACAGCATCTATTTTCATCGGCCCAGGTTCAGAACTCGCCTGCATATAGTTGCCTGTGGCTGTATGGATGGTGTCTATAGAACTATAGGTCGTTGTGGTTCCGAGGGCTCCCTCTTCAACAAAAAAGGACTCGAACTGCGTGAAATGAATGTGTAGTGGAGGCGACTATCATATTATGAATCTTTACACCAGCTGTTCTGAGGAAAAGAGAGTTCAACCTACCTGTGGATGCTGTTTTCCCAATTTTGTTGCCTCGTGTCCACCCTTGTAGGTGGCCCGGAAAAGCACCGAGGCATCCAGCTCAGGCGGCGGTTGCAAGAATTCGATGACGAATGAGTTGTCAAACAAGGAATGAGGTCGACCAAGCAGGCCTGGTAGCGGTGGTTCTTTTCCAGTCGGTTTCATGTTTTCGATCTCAGCTAGTTGTATTCACTGCAAGGTACTGTTTTAGCCAAAGGAAAGAATCGGTGGGATTCAGTCTGCTATAAAAGGCGAAGCAGTCAAATAAGCATAAGAATGGGAGGATACTATTATAAGGAAGCGGAGATCTTAACAATCATCGTTGAGAAGACTAATCCACCCTCTTCTAGAAGTACGATTTCCAGATCTGGAAAAAAAAAAAAAGAAAGAGAGAGATGACCACCTTATCGGTAGTATCACCTTGTTCTTTTACTAATATTTTGTAAGCAGGATCCTTGCCACGAAGTAATAATATGTTCCTATTCAGCGATGGTATTAATATAGTACAGAGTGTCTATTTGGCCCCATTCGAAGTTCTCGATAAACTTGGCGACTTGCCTAATCTTCCACAATGGCGGCATACATTCAGTATGACTTAGGTCATCGGAGCTCTCGGAGCGACTCCAAGTTTGGGGTGTGCGACTTCCTCTTTCGTCAGCGCCACGCAACAACCTTGGTGGAAGGCATCGTTCTGTTGTCTCAGTGGATGGGATCGAGTGGAGTCACCATGACGCGCTCATTTCAGACAGGTCAGCTGGCCCTGAAGAGACCTACCTGTACAAGATTCATTCCTGCTGGTAGAATTGGTCGTCAACAGACCATGGTGGGCCCACCAGAATTCCAGGGTGAGTAATTGTTTGTAAGCTCATTTAAAAGGTTGCTGCTACACTGATTGGTCTACTCTACACCATGACAATAATATTGAATATATCAATTGAATGTGAAGTATCTACATGCATATAGAAAATCTCCACAACATCTCTCGCTTTATGGTGCTGCTTGGGCGTGATGAAATTTAACTCATCCAAGAGTGTTAGTAAATACTATATGAAGCAATCGGAAAGAAGTCGTCTGGTTGGGGAACCACGACATCAGCAGAGAAACTATCAAACAACTTGCCCATATTGAAAGATAGCGACTTCTGAGAAGTGGTCGACTCAGGTCACGGTTTGCAGCGCGTTTCGTTTCCACAATTGTTGATTTGTCACAACTTATACTCCCCACCTCAGGCGTTCATTGTAAGCGAGATCTGGTCTAGTAGTGATTGTTCAGGTAGAGTCGCTGGGATGAGGCTTGCTTTAGAACTTGAGAATATGAGAGCTGGCATTTCCATTTTGTTAATTATCAGAAGCTAATACCTAGGCCATAGTGGCGGAGGAAATAAAGACTGTACATACATGAATGCATGTCGGCTAAATCGTATCAACAGAAGCACCGTCAGAATTACTAGAGTAGGGAACTGTAATGTATCTGGGCTGCGCATTTCCTGCAAGAGAAGCTACAGCTTGTTGGGGGTTCTTCCCTTGGGCGAACTACAATTTGTAGCCAAAAGTCTGCTAACGCATTATAGTGCACTATCTAACTCCACCAAAAATCTATTTTATAAATAATTACATAATATTATTAACACAAGTTAAAAAATAATATAAAAAACAAATTATAATAAATAAATCATTAATAATTTATACTATAGAATTTTTTATTTTATTTTAGTGCAGATTTATAAAATATTTTAACTTAAAAGTTAATGTAAAATTATAGTATAGTAATATTACTAAATATAGTACTATTACTACTGTATTTTATAACGAACCGGTCCTATATATAGTATAGGTTAGCTATTTCTAAGGGACAAACCTCTAGGTTCTAAGTTTATGTTGGCGGAGCGGTTAGGTTAGGTACAGGCGTTATTTTATTAATATTACGTAGTTAATAGATATAGTAGCTGAATTTAATTTAATTGCTATATTAATAACTGGCTATTTAAACTATCTGAATAAATATAAAAACATAAACTTATATATTTAGTTAACCTGGGCTAGATTAAGAGGATTTTTATTAATTTGTCTAGGGATTGTTTTTTAATTTATTAATCCTGTGTTAAATTAAGAAGTTAATTTTTAATCTATTTTTAATTAGTTTAATGGACTGTTTTTTATTTAGGGACGCCTATTTAATAGGCCTATTATTATAATTATAAAAGCTAGGTTATAATATAATATTCCCTTTTTATTAATTTTATCCTTAAGACCTTATTTTATCTAATATAAGTACCTATTCCTTTTTATTCTTTTATTAATATTTTTTTCTTTTCTTATATAATATTTATTCTTTATTAACTATTATATTAGGTATTTATAAAAAATCTTATTTTAAGACAGAGTATTATAATATTTTTTTAAAGATTATTTTTTCTTACTTAGTTAAAATAAAAAACTATATTTATTATTTTAATAAAAAAAAATAATATTTTTTTAAATATTAAATATTTAAAAAAGATTTTATTTACTGTACTAAATATATATAGGATAATAAATCTTTATATAATATATATCCTTTATTACTTATATAGCTTTATAAAATTATTATATTTTATGTTTAATTTAAAAATACTTTTAAAAAAGCAGAAGAAAAGCATTATACTATTAATAAAAAAATTAAATGTTTTTATAAATATAAATGTTTATAGCTGGAGAAAATAATTTATGTGGTTATATAGGGTATTAATGATTTAGAGGAGTTAAATAAAGTTAAGTGTAAAAAGGCGAAGGCTGTTTATTAGGCTATAATATTATTATTTAATTTAACTACTTTTATAATTTTAAGTTCTGCAGTTAATATTATTAATTAAGATTAATTTAATATTAATCCTTTTTTATTAATTTTTTTAAGTTTAGCTTTTAATAAAAACTATTAAAAAGGTTCTTTAAGTATTTAAGGTATTTAATAAGTTTTTATATATTTTTAGTATTATTATAGTTTTTTTATTTTACTAAGTATTTAAATTATTAGGTTTTTTTATTAAATTTTATTATAGTAAGTTTTTTAACGTTATATTTAAGTTTTTTGCCTTTAATAATAATTTTATTTTTTATAACCTTGCTTATTTTTTTATTTATTAATGCTTTTTTTAATAGTGAGATATAAAATATTAGGTATATTAATTATCTTTATTTTTTTACCTATACTAGGAGGTTAAGTTTATAGTTAATAGTATTAATTTTCTTTAAAATTTTATATAGTTTAAGTTTTTTAAAATTAAATTTATTACTTAGCTAATTTATTTTAATATTTATTATATTTTTATTTTTAAAGTATTAAAGTAAATAGATTATATCTCCCTTCTAAAAAATTAGTTCTTTAATCTTTTATATATTAATAAACTTATTTATTCTTTTTTATATAAATTTAAGCTATATTTATAGTTTATTATATAGTTTTTTAATATTATTAATTATAATAATAACTTTTTATATATTTCCTTTTTTCTTTAGTAGTTTATAAATATCTAGCTTAAATTTATAATTTATATAAAATAGTAAATATTTTATTAATTTTACTAATATACTATTATAGGAGATTTATATAATAAGTAAAAGTTTAACTTAGTTATTTTAATTAAAGTTAATATAATTTTTTAAGTATATTTTAATAATTTAGTTAATTTTTTCTGTCTGTTTATTTATTTATAGGTAATAAATAGTATTAAATTTATAGTTTAATCTTAACTATATTATAAATAATTACTAAAACTTAAAAGTAAATATTAAGCCTTTATTTAAAATAATTTTATTTAATAGTCTATAGTTAGCGTAAATGTATTTAATAAACTAATATATTAAGTTTTTAGTAATATTATTTTCTTTTTATAAAATAAAATATATTATTTTTATAAATTAATTAATAATTATAAAAATTATATCTTA
>NW_014013710.1:0-20949 GCF_000170995.1 Trichoderma virens Gv29-8
TTTTTATAAAATTATTATTTAATATAAAATTTAATAATTTTAAAAATTAACTATTTTTAGGTTATTTAAAATAATAATATTTTTTATTTTATAATAATAAAGGTTTTTTAATTATTATTTTTTTTAGTTTTTCTTTTATATATATATATAACCTTTAAAAAAAGTATATTAAACTATAATTATTATTATAGTTAAAAAATAAAACTTATAGTAGTTATTTTAATACTTTTTAAAGCCTTTTAATTAATTTATAATATTAACTATAGTAATTTATAGTTAATTATCCCCTATAACCTCTATAACCTTTAGTAATAAGCTATATTTATATATTAATATTTTAATCTACCCTATAGTTTATAAATTAGTATTTAATTAAGTTTAGTTTATAGCTTTTTTAATAGCTATTGCTTAATTAAGCTTAGTATTATAAAATACTATAAGTTTATAAAGCTATAGAAAATTATAATACTTTAAAGTATTATAAAGTATAGCTTTTTAAAAGTTTAAAAATCAGATTTAATTTTAAAAGACCTACTTTTATAAAAAATCTAACTAATTAAAGGGCTAAAATCCTACTTATATAAGCGTTTTAAACTAATAAAATTACTTAAATAAATAGGTCTTTAAAATCCTAAGGGGGGAGCTTTATAAAAAACTTAAAAATTATAAAATTTAAATCTAAGCTAAATCCTTTACTAAGCCCAGAAATAGATTTTAAAAATAATTTATAAATATTTAATAATTATATAATTAATAAAAAGAACTAAAATATATAAACTATATTAAAAGATAATTTAATTTTAAAGCTATTTAATAGTAGTCTTTATATATTTTAATTTTAACTATTAATATTAATTTTTAAAATATAAATAGTAGAGGTTTTTTTTAAATTTCCTATATTAGTAACTTTAATTAATTAATGAATTTAATAAGTAAAATTAACCACTTTTAACTACTTTTGACTTTTTATTATTAAACTAGTGATAAGACTAGCTACCCTATAGCTTTAAAGTCTTATAAATACCTTAAATAAATTAAATATAATAGTAAAAGAAAATTCCTTTTATAAAACTATTTAATTAAATAACTTTATAAAAAACATCCCTAAAATAATTACTTTTCTTTTTTAATAACCTATATATTATATATAGTAAATATTATATATTAAATAATAAAAGACTTTTATATTATTTCCTTTTTTAAAAAAAAATAAAAAAAAAAAAGTATTATATATACTTTAAATAAAAGACTATTAAAAAAAGAAAACCTAAAAGTTAAAAAATAAACTATTATACTTTACTTTTTAACCTTAATATTTATTTACTTAATATTATACTTTATATAATATATATTATATATTTAATATTTAATAATATTAAAAAATAAAAAAAATTATATATTTATATTTATTTATTTATAAAAAAACTATTTAAAAATATTATAATATAAAAAAAAGTATATAGTAATATATAGTTAACTTTTATATAATAAAATTAATATTATTTATAATAATATTATTAATAGTAAAAGTATTTATTATTATTAATATAATATTTTAAGTAATTAAATATATATAAAAGGTATTATTATTTATATAAATAATATTAAATATAATAATTAATATAAACTATAATTATTTTAAAATTAATAAAAAAAAATAAATAAAAAAAAATATTATTTATTAAAATTATAAAAATTAATATAAATAATAAATTATATAATAAATTTATAATATTTAATTAAACTTTAAATATTATAATTTTATAAATTTAAATTAAATAATATTAAAAAACTATAATTAAAGATTTAATTTATTATATAATAATAATAGTAAATTTTAATAAAATATTTTAATAAGCTTTTTTATAAATTAATTAAAAAACTCTTATATAATTTTATAAAATATTAAATATAAACTATTAAATTAAAAAATAAAGAAATTTTAATTAATTAAAAAATATAAAAGTAATTTTTTAAACTAAAGTTAAATAATTATTTTAATATTTTATAAATATTTTAATATAATTATTATTATATAATATATATTAATAATATTTAAAATTATTTATTAATTAAAAAGTTAATAAAAAATATATTAATAATAAAAAAAAATATATATTAAATTTTATAATATTAATTAACTATTTTATTAATTTTTTAAAAATTAAAATAAAATATATAATATTTATATAAAAAAAGTTTATTTAAAAGTTAATTAAAGATTTTTTAATTTAAATTTAAAGGTAATATATTAAATATTTTTTAATAAAAAAACTTAATAATAAAAAATAATTATAATATAATAAAATATTTTAAAAAAAATAATAATTAAATTATAAACTTTAAAAAAATAAAATAATAATATAAAAATAATTAAAAATTAAAATTTATTAAAAAAGCTTTTATTTTATATTTTATTTAAACTATATATTTTTTTATTATAAAAACTTATAAAACTATTATTATTTACTTATAATTATTTTTTTTTATTTAAAAGTTATTTTAAAAACTTTACTATATTTAATTATAACTATAAATAAATAAAATATATTAAAAATAATACTTTTTAAAAAAAAACAGCTTATTAAAAACTATTTATAAAAAAATCACTTTTTCCTTTATTAAATATTAATAAAAGTATTTAAGTTTATAATTAATAAACTAATTAATTAATAAAATTAAATAAAAGTATAAAAGGAAGTTATAGTTTTTTTATTTTTAAAAAGTTTAAAGATAAATACAGTCTTTTATATAACCTTAGCTATAAAGTCTATAATAAAGACTATACTGTATTTATTCTTAACTCTTTCACTCTCCTAGGAGCCGCTATTCCTAATACGCAAACTAGATAATATAAAAGGTGTCACTCTCAATTGGAGATAGGAACCATCAAAAATTGGTCCACAACTATTAAATATCTATATAAGCTTAAATCATACTCCGTACAGTACGATAGGCAATATACTACGTACCTGCTCTGATAGCATCACATTCTACCACAATATCGGAAGCCGTCGTTTTAGATAACATCCGGCTGTGCCGGCAGTAAGGCGTCGTTCCAAAGGGATACAATAAAGCACAAGGAAATGTTGGTAATAATACAAAATGCGGATCGTATAACTGCTATTGGCAAAGAAAGGCGACTGTTTGGATGCTAAACCTCACCAACTCTAAATGGAATAATATGCTCTGTAAGGATCCATTATAGGCAAAGTAGGGCGACGACATTTGGCGTTAGAATCTCGCTAACTTCAAATGGAATATGCTGAATAAGGGAAAATCTTGACCGTTGCTTTCAAACTCGGGTATGGTCTCTGCCTCAGTCATGTTTCAAGTCCTGCGGCCCAAATGAATTTCTCAGCCAAGAGTCGCAAAGCTGGGCTGATATCATAGCAAATGACTGGGCGAATAGCGCGGTGGCGTCCGGAATAAAGTTTCAGGGACCATTTGCGATTGGTTCATGAGCTGAGCTCCGCCGGAACCAGCACAACAAAACATCAGCAAATTACTTTTCTGAGTTAGTATGCTGCTTTATAATTAGTGAAAAGTAAATACGGAAAGTCGAAGAATAGAGCTTGATAATAAATGCACAGTAATATTCCTTTGTAAGAGTCTTTGCAGTGTCCATTCTCTATATACGAGAATAGTTATATCTTCCGCCACAGTAAGCATCGAGCTATTTATTCCTGAGACTCTCCAGTCCACTTCATTCGATGCCAAGCAAAGCTCAATTCAATCAGTAAGCTCTTAAATAAAGCACAGAAAGTAAAACAGACTTGAAACATAAATACCATACAACGATTATACACACCCGCCTTTTAATTTGTTTTGGTTCTTCTGCCTGGCTTGCCAGCAGCTACACGATCTCAGTCACCTTTATAACCAATCGATGTTGTCACACAGCACCCCCGATCTGGCAACAAAGATGCTGGACCTTATCAGGGAAGCACCTATAGGCCAGGCAATTCGCCTAATTACAAGAAACAGAATTCTCAAGTATCCAGAAGAGGAAGAGGGTTTTAAGCTACCCGATGAGTACATCGCCCAGCTGAAATCAGACGAGAAACCCAATAAACATCACCAGCCTCGCAATTTGGATGGAGCAGTATCTGAATCCGGTGGAGGGGCAAATTATGAAAGTTCTGAATCCTTTGGCCATGAGGGTGATGATATAGAGTATCTCGGAAGGACAAGAGCGATCGCCAGTGTTTATACCGCCCCGTACAGCAACGAGCGACTACAGGCTGAAAGGGAACTTGAATTGCAAGGTACGAAGTCTATTGTGATCAGTCCTCAAAAAACTGCAGACGGCGTTGTTCTTGTTGATTGGTATACCACAGATGATCGAGCGAATCCTCAAAATTGGTCTCGACTCAAGAGATACTTCGTTCTGTTCGTCCTTTGCTTTTACACATGGACAATCTACTGTGCCGGACCCATTTATGCTACCGCTGAAGAGGGAATTCAACGTAAATTTCACATCAGTCCTGTCGCTTCCACTCTTGGCCTTGGGCTCTACGTCCTCGCATATGGCATTGGTGATCTCCTCTTTTCGCCTTTATCTGAAATCCCAAGCATCGGGCGGAATCATATTTACTACCTGACATACATTGTGTACTGGGTTTTATCATTCCCTGAAGCTGTTGTCGATAACTTTGGTGGACTATTAGCACTGCGATTTTGGCTTGGTTTTTTCGGTAGTCCAGCTCTGGCCAATGGTGGTGCTACAGTCGGAGACATGTTTTCTCTCACGTACATCCCTTTTGGCCTTTCTTGGTGGGTATTCTCTGCTTGGGCTGGCCCTGCAATTGGACCAGTGATAGGAGGTTTCGCTGCGCAAGCCAAAGGGTGGAGATGGCCTATGTGGGAAATTGTGTGGATGTCTTCCCTTTCGCTGGTTTTCCTACTACTCTTCATGCCTGAGACCTCTGCACCTACTATCCTATTGAGGCGTGCACGTCGATTACGCAAACTGACCAGCGATGCAAGGCTTCAGTCGCAAAGCGAGATTGACCAGCACCATATGAGCACAACCGCTATCCTCTTCGATGCATTGGTCAAGCCAATGGAGATTATGATGAAAGACCCGTCCATCTTCTTCGTTAACCTATATACTGGGTATTTCTACGGTGTATTCTATACGTTTTTTGAGGTCTTTCCTCTCGTCTTTCCAGTAATGTATGGCTTCAACCTTGGACAGACTGGTCTTACGTTCTTGTCTTGCCTTGTTGGAGTCATTATTGGTCTTTCCGCATATTTTGCCTATCTCCAATTCTATATGATTCCCGATAACATCAAGCGTGGCTTCCGGGAGCAAGAGCACCGACTGGTTCCTGCTATCATTGGCTCATTTTTAATGCCGATCGGTCTCTTCATCTTCGCATGGACAGCTAATCCAAATATTCCTTGGGTGGTGCCACTTATCGGAGTGGCCATCTTTTGTTTTGGACACTTCTGGACAATGCAATCTCTATTTATCTACATCCCGCTGTCTTATCCCAAGTATGCCGCTTCTCTGTTCGCTAGCAACAGTATTTGGAGATCTGGTATTGCTGGTGGCGCTGTTGTCTTTGCAAGGCCACTATTTATCAACTTGGGTGTTGACAAAGGTATGACAGTTCTCGCTGGATTGAGCGTGATGGGCATCTTCGGTACAACGGCCATTTATATATTCGGGAAGAGGCTGAGAGCAAGATCAAAGTTTGCGCAAAGCTAGAATAGCTGAGTACAGATAATCTCTCAGCTGCTTGTTTGAGTAGCCGGAATTGCCATTCAAAGATATGGTGATCTACTATAACAACATGAGTATCATAACGAAAAGGGATTTCTGAGATTTTCTTGAGGCATTGCTTTAATCGACTTTTGAATAATGGATGTATATTTTTTGACTAGAATAAATAGAATATTTAATGCTGTATGAAATCTTGGATCAATTTTAATGCAAGTAATTGTAATCAACACTCGACATATTAGTCAATGTGCTTAGATTCTCCTCAGCTAATCCAAATTAGCTATTGCTGATTGTCGGAACATGTTCCGATCTATGTGTCGGGAGGAGCGGTTCTGTCGGAACAACATGTAATTGGTCAAGACCTTCATGTCGCCACCACAGAACCATGCTGTCAAGCAATCCTGTATACTAATATAATCATCTCGCTTTGTTATGCTCCCTTTCTTCTACCTCCCTCATCACAAGATACGGACAATCCACCTCTAATAGCCAAATAAATTCATTTGGCCCCAGTTATACGACATAGCTCTGTCATTTGATTGCCCACCATCAGCCTCTGCGTAGGAACATTCAATTTCCATGGACCCATATTCGGAATCTCCAGGTCCAGACGCGCGGTTCAAGAAAAAGCTTAAGATCGGGAATGGCAATGCATGTGAGCTATGTCGATTCAGAAAGGTGAAATGCGACGGCATGCGCCCAGGTATGCCTCCCTGAAGTCTGCTCAGTCGGTTGTCCAGATGCCAACCTTGGCTTAGCCTGTAGCAACTGCAAGAAAAAACGGCATGATTGCATCTATAAGCCTGTCGCTGGTGGCCTTCCCCAAGACACTATGCAGCCAATTCCTGGAATCGGATACAGTGGTAGTCCTGGCACGTTTGCTGGGGAGGTTAAAGCTGCTATTGATGCCAAATTTGGCGGAGTTTCTAGTGGATCATCAATTACGATGCCGATGTCAGATGCTCCGCTATTCGAGCTGCGATTGTCCAGTCGACGACCAGGCGATGAGCACGGAGACAAGGTTCTGCCACCACGTCGACAGGCAGACCAGCTACTAAATACATTCTGGCGGTGTGTACATCCTGTCGACTACTTCCTCGATGAGAAGCGATTCGGTCAGTTGTATGAACTGCTGTTTGCGGGAATGCATCTCGAAATAGAGGAACGAGTTTTTATTGCCACACTAAATATCGTCTTCGCTTTTGCTACCCAAGTTCAGGAGTCTGTTGGAGTCGCAGAAAGGAACGAGGTAGCGAACACTTATTTTCAGAGAGCCTGGAATTTACTACGTCCTGAAACCATTTTATGGGAACCACCATCGCTAGAGGTTGTGGAATGCCTTTTACTAATGAGTCGATACCTCCAGTGCACGAACAACTCTCATCAATCATGGATGGCAGTGGGATCAGCGATACGAATGGCGCAGAGTCTTGGAATTCACCTCCCCAAAACTCCGGAGACTGGTATGTCGAGCGACCAGGCTCATTGGCGGCACCATCTATGGAACTGCTGTGTATTTGCTGACATGTAAGTCAAATCCATTTTGTTCAATCCAATATTGCTTGTCTCTGATCCAGGAGTTCCAGGTCTGTCTCGTGGGTTCAAGGTCGTACGGCGATGACGTCGCTAGTAAGCCAATATTCCACAAGCAGGAGCTCTCATTTTCGAGATGGCTTGATCGAAACGCTAGAGCTTTATGAGATTATTCGTCACAGTATTATGGCACAAACCTCTGTTGGTGGTGGTCTGGCTGAGAGATTTGGCCTGCACGGGTCAAATTACAGGAAAGAGACCTATTGTAACTTGGTTCTGCAACATGAGGCTTGCCTGAACCAATGGGAAAAAGTGAGGCTCAAAGAGATACCAGACAAAGACGGCGGTAATGATGATGCGAAGATGCAGAAGCTTAGTCTCCAATTTCGGTGAGTTTTATATGGACACCTTCTGCTGCAAGGCCATTTTCCCATAGCTCATACTCTTGAAACCTCTAGGTTATTACATGCTCGAATCTTGTTATTCAGACCGATGGTCGCCCGCTGCTGCTTCATGCAGAATAATGCGCTTGTCACTGCTGATGCTCATTTTGATTCATCCTATAAGGGCCACATGATACAGTATGGCGCCTTTCAATGCATTTGGAATGCTCAAAAGATGATATCATTGCTCGACAAGAATTCCAATGTCAATGAATCTATCCACATTCTGCCTTGGTGGTATCGTACTTTCTACCTCCATGTGGCAGGAACTATACTTCTCGCAGCGATGCAATCCAATAATCTTTTCACGGAGGCGGTATCAGACAGCTGGCAACAGACTCTCTCAGTTATCAAGAGACATGAGCATCTCAGTTCTTATATACCGCATTGTGCGTCACTGTTCCAATCTTTGTCTAGAAAAGCCTCGCAGATGCGCCATCCGCTAGAAGCTACTGATTTGTTGGAAGATTTATCAGATGCACAATTTCATGATACATTTTTAGAGTTTGGTTTTCACAACGATAGCTTTCTCTTTGATGATCCTGATGAACCTTGGCCGAACTCATTCACAAGTAGCTAAAAGTATTTCCTGTCAAAACAAATATCATTTAAATCTATTGAGTGCACATGGAATTATAACTTGGTAACTTTCCAACATTGGTAATGGCTGGGCGTTTTGCAAATGTCAATTGACCAAGGTCGCCGTTTCAGTAAGATGGAATCTTGTTTCTCCGACAACTGCAATCAACCATAGCCTTATAAGCATAGATTATAGCATAGTTATGCACTTTATGAGTTAACAATATCTCTGCATGACAAAAGAGATTACAAATCGTTAATTCTTACTTCAAACCGCGTCAGCGAAGTATAAGCCTAAAGACTTTGCTATTCTAGGTAAGAACAAGGCATCCGGAGAATGGCCAATTAAAGGCACTTCCGATAATCCACCTT
Source organism: Trichoderma virens Gv29-8 (assembly GCF_000170995.1). Classification (NCBI taxonomy): domain Eukaryota; kingdom Fungi; phylum Ascomycota; class Sordariomycetes; order Hypocreales; family Hypocreaceae; genus Trichoderma; species Trichoderma virens. The sequence continues at coordinate 8,659 of NW_014013710.1, forward strand.
AAAGTGCTCGGAACGGTTCCGAACACACAGAGCGATATTAAATTGAGGTACCGCAGCCGCAGGGTTCTTCAGAGCTCTATGTAAAGGATTTATTATATATCCCGAGATCATTTTCATATGCATAGTTTCATCTTAGAATCCAGTCACAGTTCTCCATACGAAAACCTGGCCAAAGAAACTATGACAATCTTACGCCTTGAACAAGCAAGCGAAGAAGATTCCACAACAACAAACGCCTACGATGGAACGGGCACATCTTCCGATCCTTTTATTGTTGAGTTCTGTAGTGATGATCCAGGAAATCCCATGAACTTTTCCTCCACCAAGAAATGGTTCATCATATTTATTGTGACGGTCTCAGTCTTCGCCGTTACCCTCACGTCTTCCGCTTATTCGGGTTCGGCGAACGAAATCTTGGCACAATTTCACTGCAGTTCAGAGCTTTTTGCACTCGGAATATCTCTCTACGTACTCGGTTTTGCCATCGGGCCCGCGCTGTGGGCGCCGCTTTCGGAGTTGTATGGCAGGAAAATCCTGTTCATCACAACGCATACCGGCATGGTAGCGTTCGTGGCCGCCTCAGCCGGAGCAAGCTCCATAACGCAGCTCCTAGTCTTTAGGTTTCTTACTGGGATGTTTGGTGCATCGCCTTTAACAAACTCTGGAGGAGTCATTGCTGACATGTTTCCGGCGGCACAACGGGGGCTGGCAATGATCTTTTTCTGCACAGCGCCATTTATGGGACCTGTTCTTGGTCCTATTATGGGTGGTTTTGTTTCCATGAACGTTGGCTGGAGATGGGTACAAGGCGTGTGCAGCATCTTCATTGGTGTCGTCTGGATTGCTGGTTCGATTCTTGTACCCGAAACCTACGGGCCAGCGATACTACGTGAAAGAGCATCACAGCTTTCGAAGAAAACAGGGAAGTCATACAAAAGCGTCATGCAGCATCACCATGGTACAGCGGCATCTTCTGAAGTCTTTCGCAAAGCCCTTATGAGGCCCTGGGTCCTTCTTTTCCGCGAGCCAATTGTTCTAATTGCAGCCACCTACTTAGCGATATTGTACGGTACCGTCTATATGTTCATGCCTGCACTGCCAATTGTCTACCAGCGGGGCCGAGGTTGGAACGAAGGCTTCGGGGGTTTGGCGTTTTTGGGCCTGGTTTGCGGTATGTTAATTGGACTTGTTTATGCCATCATCGACGACAACCGATATAAAAAACTTGGCAAATCGGCGACACCTGAGTCCAGGTTGCCCCCAGGAGCAGTCGGCGCTGTTGCTTTACCCGTCGGCTTGTTTGCCTTTGCGTGGACTAATTCGCCCAACATACACTGGGCCGCTAGTATTATCCTTTCCGCCCCGTTTGGTTTCGGCTGTGTCCTGGTCTTTCTTTCCTGTCTCAACTACTTGATTGACTCGTACACTATATACGCAGCGTCGGTACTTGGGGCATCGGCAATGCTTAGGGCATTCTTTGGCATGGCATTCCCACTTTTTACAGAGCAGATGTATAAGAATATTGGCATACATTGGGCAAGCACAATACCTGCTTTTTTGATGTTTGCATGCTTGCCTTTTCCATTTGTTATGCTTAAATTTGGCGAGACATTGAGGTTGAAATGCAAGTACGCTCAAGAAGCAGCAAGTTTGGCAGCACGGATGCAGCAACAAGCTGCTACTGAGCGAAGTGGCAGCGAATCAGACTACAAACCCTAAAATAACCGTGTAGTAGAGGCTAATTACTCTCATTTCATAAAAGAACAAATAAATAAAAGGTTATCCAAGCACTTTAAAAGAGAATTGCGCAATTGCCTTGTTGTCTATATATAATATATATAACTCTGTATGTAATATAAAATACGACTAAATCTCTGTAGTCCATTCGTGAGAGCCCTGTACACCGAATACAATATCTGACAACCATTCTTTAATCAACAAAGCGTATGATGCAGATCCGGCAGCTGGAAGAGGTATTTGTATATCTTTTCCTTGGTGGTGGATAACTTCGACAGATGTGATAAAATACTTCACGCAATCTGTTAGTTCTCTTCTTCTCTGATTAATGCACACTTACCGCAGTTCCTGCTGCAAAAGCTTCAATAAGTCGACCTTCTACCGCGGCATCTTGAATCTCATTTATAGAGAAATCTCTTTCGACAGCCGTCAACGGAGGAAGGATATGTTCATGGTATTGCCAAGCTGACATTTGGCAGCTTTTGGACCGTGCCAAGTCCAAAACACTGTACCGTGTAATGCCTTCCAATATTGTGCCATTATCTAGGCCTGCGGTGACAAGCTCAATGTCACCTGTTTTCGTCTTCCATACGACAAAAAAGTTACTCGCTCCTGCTTCGGTAACGAATCCCTCAGGTCCAAAGAGCCAGAGCACTTGATCAAAACCTGCCTGAAGGGTCGCTTCATGTGCAGGAAGAGTTGGCCCATAATTGCCTCCAAGCTTTCGATTCCCGAATCCCCCTGGCCAAGCGCGAACAACTTCGGTTGGTGAAGTTAGTAATTTCATACCATTTCCTTTAGTAGAGAAGCCTGGCAGCAATGTCGCAATGACGTATAACAAAGATTGTCGAGGCTTCTGTAATCCAAGAGCAGCCGTTGTCCCAATATGGGTTGGTCGCAGATATAATGTTTGACCGGTTTGACCGCTAGGAAGCCATTTTTCAGCCTCCAACGCTCCGAATTGCATAAGAATGGACTCAAAATGAACCGGATCAAATGCGGGCAACCCCACGCGAAGAGATGATTTCAGCATCCGTTCGCAGTTGAGGTGCAGCCGGAACACCCGTAACCGATCGTCATACCCTCGATAGATTTTGATACCCTCAAAACATTCTGTTGCGTACTGAAGAACACTGGCGCTAGGCATTATAGGTAGCGGTCCATAAGGTCGAATTTCTGGAGCTTGCCAACCAGTGCATTCATCCCATTGCCAGACAACCATGTGTTCCGTACAGTTGGTTTGGAGAGCATCCAAAGGCTTAATAGGAGTGTTTATAATGGCCCCTGTGTAATCACCGTTGTTGAGGAGCTTTGGATATCCATATTTGTCATTATTCTTTTGCGATGCCATTGTCGGATTGCATTACTCTGATGTACGATGAGTAGAATCGGTATACTTTTGGAAAAGATTGCTCCTATCTATTTTAAATATCCAAAACTCCTGGACTCTATTATACAAAGCCGACGATATCCAGAAACTGCATCACATGTATACAGGATCACGCAACTGGCTGCATCACTAAACATAGCGTAATATCATTATCCAATCACACATATACAACTGAACCAGCAGTACATGTAAGCATACAAAGTGGGTCCGAGGAAAACATCTATCAAAATTGACGGGAATCTCTATGTCGGCGGTGATTGTTATTTCCTCTGGTAAACATTCCGCGGGGCGCGCCCTTTGGATACTTGACGCATCTCCGTCTCTAGACGAGGATCCTTCCGTCCGAGATGTATTCTATGAGGTAATATTTATTATGTCATGTTCATAAGACGTTAGCGCATACCCCTAAACTATGCCTATTATCGATGATTACCAATCTGCTATCTTCCTCTTTCGTGCTCCGGTTAGTTTATTACGCGAGTTGGATCACAGTCCAAACGAAGTAGATGGACTAGAAAACCCGATGTCGGCCCGTTATCAGAAATTTTGAGACAGTTTACTTCCAAAATGGAAGTTTCCAATTCCGTATTTTGCCGCGTATCCCCACTACTAATGGCAGACACTATTAGATACATTATGTCGAAATTATTGCAAGACTGGCAATAGGCAGATCATACCAAATAATAAGTGCAAAAGACATTTAGCACTGTACGGACAAGCCAGTTTCTATATTCTGCCAATTTACCGTTTCAGATACTGCTATTTATATATTGGTGCAAAAATCTATTTATTGCTAAAGAAAAATATAAATAGCTACAATCAATATAGTGCTTTAGAGTAGTAGTAGTTATCTGTATTAACAGCGACATCTAAGCATTTACTAAACGTACCTATACATACTACTTCCGCACATATAAGTAAACAGGGATTACCTTCTCCAAATTTTATGCTGCAACCAAACTCCGTTACACTCGTCAATTCGTAATACTGTATACTTCCCTATCTAGCGCGGAGATATTTATTCACCTCTGAAAAGCCCCATAGCTAGACAAAAGTCCCCCCACGAAACTATTCATCCGCTAGTTTGGGTGGAATTTGATCCTCGTTTTTAATCGTCGAGTATAGACTTCCAATATGAGGGAGAATCTCAACAACGAATTCATCGCCGTGATGCAAGTATTCGGTTGGCTCCATCGCCATGCCAATACCTGCCGGCGTTCCAGTGAGAATAACCGTACCAGTTGGGAGTGTGGTTCCCTGAGATAACCAACTGACGAGTTTTGGTATACTGACAATTAAATCACTACATGCTGGGGCGATTAGTATTATGGATGAATAAATGATCGGCTTGCATTTAAAGTAAATATGTGTAATAAAACTTGCCTAAGTGATGAGTCCTGCACCACTTTACCATTCTTCAGCCCACGAATACGAAGTTTGCTTGGATCGGGGATAACAGCTGTGGAAACAAGCGTGGGGCCGATGGGGCATGCTGTATCGAAGCCCTTGCTGAAACACCACTGCGATTGATCGAACTGACTTTTTCTTGCCGAGATGTCATTTGATGCAGTGTAGCCTAGAATATAAGAGAGTGCATCCTCTTCAGTCACATTTTTGGCAGTCTTGCCAATTATAACGCAGAGTTCCGACTCATAATCCGCTGTGTCGTCAACCAGCGAAAATGAGGGTATAATCGTTGAAGCTGGCCATGGATCTCCAAGAGACGTCGCTGGTTTTCTTGGAGAATTGAGATAAGTACAAGGGTTGATTTGAGTGAAAGCATCTTACTTACAGAAATACAACTGGTACTGATGGTAATGCAAGATTCGCTTCTTTTGCGTGTTTCGCATACTATATATAAATGGTTAGGAACAGTCAATTTTGGGAATAACTAAAATATGTTCACATTCAGTCCAATACATCGAATAGTGCCAACTTCGGTCATCGCAAGCGGAGATAGAACGCGGTCGATAGATTCGATGCTTCCAGTGGCAGAACCGAAGTCCAAAACTGAAATGCCATTGAAAACGTTTACTTTGACGTCATTTCCCCTTCTAACCTCCTTACCAACATCAATATTAGGATCTAGAGGTTCGCCGATCAGAATAGCGTCCTGCCGTCCGCGTGGGACAAATCGGACAAGGCCTATGAAGAAACAATTGTTAGCTCTACAAAATTTGAATTTACGTTCATTCAATACATACGCGTAAATGGCATCAGTAAATTGCGACTCCGCAGAATAATATCGAACAAAGTATTCCAAAGCTATGACTTTATTATTTAGATACAGCACTACTTGGAGTTTTATAGTATTTCTTATCGCATTCATAATCGAGCTATGTATAGAAGTGCATTTCGGGCAAACGGATGTACTGTTTTGATTCGTTGACCAAACCGACAATTTCCGAGTTCATTTATTCACTAGGCTATTGTCGGGCTTTACGGATATGCGAAGAGTGATATAATAATACGAGTGATTAAATTGTGATTCCGCTGTCGGATCCAATATTATCTTCATTACAATTCAAGTAATTTAGTATGCTACGCTAACTATATTTTAGGAGTTACGTAAAAATGCCACATTAAGAAAGAACGCATTTTACATAGTACTAAGTCCTACAAACAATGACTTATTTGGCGGTAGGTCACCCACGCTCTTCTTATAGAGCTGATGTGTCCCTAAACAGATGTCGTTTTATTTACAATTACGATGATAAATTGCATTTCTATAGGCAAATATAAGGTCTTATTTCTCAAGAGATATACCAATCTTAGAGAGGCTCTCTCTAACGAGTAAGCAACCCTCTCGAGTACTTAGCGAAGAGTATTCTGTACAAGTATGTATACAGTGTCCATTCAATATCTTACCATTTGCCTACCATTATGAACCCAAATCGATTTATCTTCCTTGGCATCCTCTCTCACATTCTAGGTTTTAGGACATACGGATTACGGGGGCATATTGTTTGAGTCAAAGAAGAAAACAATTAACTAGCTTGCCACCACCTTGTAGCTTAACATCAATAAGCGCATCAAACTGTTGCTCACAAAACAGCACAAGGGGGAAGAGTCAATCTAGCTTGTAATTCTCTAGCGTTAGCGATAATCGCGTTGCTAATAAAGTTACGATTCTTTCTACCAGCTTGGTAGTAATAGTTGCATCCTCATATTAACGAGCGGCAATCTTCTTGCTACAAAGTGAAGTTTACGTAGCTGATTACTAAAAGTTAAACTAACGCGGATTCCAGTAAACCCGCCATTTGCCTATTTTAGTAAAGGCAAGTAATTTGAAATAAGAGTGTAATTACAAGATGTTGCAGCTCTATAAAATTTCTAAAACTCTTAATTCACTTTACAATGCGCAATGTTATTTATCCACCATACTCCCTTCTTCCAAAAACTTATAATTAAAACTCACAAAGAAGAAATTACTCTCAATGGATCCGAACAAGCTTAAATTTGATTCAGTACGAATCCGAACCCACTGCCCTGGTGACATGGGCATGGTTATTCACCGTCATGGCATTCTCTATGCTGCAGATTATGGTTGTGATGAGCATTTCGAGGCCTTGGTTGCTCGTGTCACAGCAGATTTTATCGATTATTACGACGAAATCAAGGATCGTTGTTGGATCGCAGAAGTGAAAGATACCAATGAATTTCTTGGGTCAATTATGTTGGTCAAAGATAGAAGCCAAACTTCGACTAGGACCGCTAAACTTCGTTTGCTTCTTGTCGAAGAACGGGCCCGAGGAATGGGATTGGGTACCAAGCTTGTGAAACAAAGTGTGGAATTTGCTAAGAAATCTGGATATGACCGAATTGAGCTTTGGACACAAAGTGTACTTATTGGCGCACGCCGGTTATACGAGGCTGAAGGCTTCCAGCTGGCGAGCACCAGGGATAAGCATGAGAGCTGGAAGGGGCCCGGTACTGCTGAAATATGGGAATTAAAATTGAATTGAAGTCATGGTTATGTTGGTGTATAGTCTATACACAGCTCCGTGAGAGTGTAAAGACTCCAATAAATTTAATTGTACTATCATTCAATTGCGTTTTTATAACCGCTTCAAATTTTTCGGGGAAAAAGCTTTTAAGAGAGAGTTTGAGAGAGTTTTAAAAAATATATCACCGAATCTGTTTTTACTGTGCGTTTTGTCCTATTGAGATATTTAGAACCATTTCGACTCATCCTCTTTATGACTCCTATATCTATCGCTCATTTTTGAGTCCAAGGCCCAAATAACCTCTTCCTGTTTCCTCACGCTCTCCTCCACAGGTATCAGTCCAATGAGAGTGGGATATATTCGCTGGAACTTCTCGAGCATAATAGCCACTGCCTTCCTATCTTCTGAGGAGCAGGGTCTATTACTAGTCAGTATCATGGTACACAGTAGAAGAACCCTTGAAAGAACGATGCTGATGCAACTTACTTAATAGACCCCATGTGTCCCACCAGATCCGCGGGATAATGACTCTGAGCTGTGCAATGTGATCTCCTCTCCCTCTACTTGCAAGAAACTACCACTACAGGCCCTACAACGCTGCCGCAAAATTTTGGTTCGCCTTCATGTTGGCGGTAAATGGATTGAAGACTGGGAGGAAGAAACAGCTGAGTGATACTTACGAGGAAATAAATTGAATAATTTAAGGCTAGGACTACCGTGTTATTAACTGGATAATACATTCAGATATTTTAAACATGTATGATATTAAGTTTTAAAAACAAGAGAGCTGGTGTTACGCAGGTTCAAGTTTATCTACGGTAGCAAGGGTTCCGTAGCTTTTCCGAAAATATATATTCTTATATGACTAATGTAGTAGCTTGGTATAAGATTCTTAGCAACTCTAAGCAAATGAATCCTTTAAAACACTCTTATTGGGTTAATAATTCCTCTTGACCGTCATCATCATTCCCCCTCTTGGCCTTGCCTCGATTCCCAATTCCTGAAATATAATATCCCCGAATACTGTATCTAGGTTTGTATACAATGTCTTAGGTTTGGCATTCGGCTCGAGACCAGCACACTCAAACTCAAAGTCACGAACGATCATAAGCAAAATGACCTTGAGCTCATTCATGGCGAGGTTCTGTCCCAGACATGCGCGGGGTCCACGACCGAAAGTCCTGAAATGAGACCGTGGAACTCCACCTTCTGAATCTAGCCAGCGCTCGGGGCGGAACTCCATATGGTTCGGGAAGAAGTCTGAGTTGTAGTGGAGGTCGTGGCCATTCAAGACAACGCCCTGATGCCGATCGATTGGGTAGCTCTTACCTTGGACCGTAAGCTTGGCACCGGTATCTGCCTCCCTGACTGTAAAGCCCACTGGGAACAAGCGTAGGGATTCCTTGATGATGGCGTCTGTGTATGGAAGGTCTTGAAGTTTTGCTGGTGCATCTAGTAACGATTCTACTGTGCCATCAAAGTCTTTGCCGAAAACATCATTGTGCTCCTGTCGCATTTTATAAAGCGCCGTTGGAGCCCGCGACAATAACATGAGAATGTACTAGGTTAAATCAGTAAAGCAACAGGATCCCCCCCCCCTTTTTTTTTTCGTGAAGAGCTTATACGCACGCATAAGCTGTCAGTAGTGGTGCCATGGCCACCAAGAAGCAATCCCTTAATGCTGTACAAATAGCCTGTCAGCTGGTGTATATTGGCCAATGAATGAATAAATAAAGAGGACTAACTTGGTGAGAAGCAGCTGAGTATCCGTACGTGATAGACTTATTTGCGATTTTGTGTTTACTATGCCACTCGCTTCAGATTGCAATATATGTTCTCGGAGCATCAGATCTAGAATGCTGCTCGGGTCCTTTCTAGACGGCATGATACCCTCATTCAACAATAAGTCTAGTCTGTCCTGAATTTTGCCGAGGATCAGAGGATGAAGTCTACCCAAGACCTTGCGCTTCTTCCACCACTTTGCTACTCGTGTGATAGGGTTGTAGCTTGCAGCTAGGTCTGTTTGGCCGTGGGCGAGATCAACTAACTCCCTAAGATCATTCAAGTATGGGCTGTCAGCTGTCTGAGCATGAAGACGAAAGTTGAAGACGACACGGCCAATGACGTCAAAGATGAGCCTTGCAGATAACTCCTCGACGGAGAAGACTTCACCAGATCTGGCATATTTCGTAAGGGCGGCACGGTACAAGGAGCACTCATCAACCATGACGGCAGTTAGAGTGCGTATATGAGACCATGAGAATGCTGGAGCCATGGCATTGTGCAGCCTCTTCCAGACAGGGCCATTGACAGTTGCGATGACATTAGGGCCGATGATGGGTGATAAAAAGGCTTCAGACATTGTGTGCTGCTTCAGAGGGTTTCGAACTGTGACCTCTTCCATAAGCGTTGGGTCTGTCAAGACAACACTCGAATCCGCAATTGGCCATAAATCGAGGTAAAATATGCCTTCAAGGTTATACTTTCGGGCAATTTCCGTGTAGTATGCCTGAGGGTGCGAGTTCTGGGGGATCGTCGCAGCGACCTCGCCCAAGACCTTGAGATGACCCCATAGAGCGCTGTGTGGTGGTCCAGGCTAGGTAGATTATCAGTCGTTGCGCGAATTCATGGTAAAGATTAGGTGTGCATATAAGAACAATAAGTTCTTCTGATTCTGTGCATACCAGATTCCGGTAGAACCGGCGGTGCCGGTATCCTCGTTGGAGAACTTGCAAGGCAAATGCAGCCGCCAACGACCACAGAGCAAATGCAATGGGATAGCCCGCGGCCAGTGAAGAAGAAATGGTCTTGAACATTTCCATCTTTCTTACCAAGGCCAACTGTCCGAAGTCTGTTTGACGATGAAGTTGAGAGGAATCAGAATATCTGACCTGCGGGGAGATAAACAGCCTCATGTGATCTAATGTTAAGACCCCGTCCACAGCCACATGTGCCTGGTTATCTGCCTCATTCCTCCACTAGCACCTTTTGCGGGGACCTAGATTGGAGGCTTATATTATTCTTGCTATAAGGCCAACGGAGAAGTACATTGGTCAGAGGGGCAATCAGGCTATTAAGCCTTGCAGACCTTAGTACAAAGAGTCAGCGCTAAAGGAATAGTCAGTTCTCCTTGGCTTGGCTCTCGTAAGAATCATTTATTTTTGATTAGTATACCGCGTTTTGCTCTTTACGTCTATTAGGAAATAAGGATTAATTATAAACTTGAATAATCGTTTTGTTCCTAGTCTTTAGTTAACTATACATGTATATATTTATAACAAATTTAATAATAATTGAGAAAGCTGGCGATGCTGAGAAGGGAAACTCTCTGTAGTGTGCTAGGCTATGAAGGGAGGGAAAGCTAGCTGCAAACAAGAGCAAACAAGAGCAAACAGAGATGTGGTCTTGACCAAGGAGCGGTCACACAGATCCACGTGGCAACTTATCAATAATTAAGATTACTGTTTTCACGAAGGCACACTCCACTCTTGTAATAGAGCCGCTTAACTACCTCGATCTCAATGCCTCCCGCAGTACTTTGCGATAGGGCTGGTTGAACTATGAACCTGGAAAAGTGCAGTCTGTCAAAGACATTTGACTCCCAAAACGTGACTTGTCAAGTTGATGGGGTACGTCGTGTCAGTCCGCATTTCTTGTTTTACTGTTAACGAAATGTTAAAATATCATAGAGCCAGCTGATACCTAAGCTTTAAATAAGCTTCCCTCCTATACCTACAGATACCCTACCTTTTAAATACCCTTTTACTAAAAACTTTACTTTATTTAATTAATTATTAAATAAAATATTTTTTATATTTACTTTTATTACTTTTACTAAAGATTTTAAAATAATAATAATTTTTATTAACCTTTAAAAAACTTAATTAAAAAACTTTTTATTATTATTAAATAAATAACTTTTAATAAATAATAAAAAAAAATAAAATAATTATTTTTATTTTTATTTTTTAAAAAAAAAAAATATTTTAATAATAAATTTATAATAAATAATATATTAATATTTTAATTAAATAAAAATAAAATAAATGTTTTTTATTTTATATAAAAATTATTAAAAAAAATTTAATTGTTTTTTGTAATAATTTTAAAAAAATTATTATAATTAATTAAAAATATAAATTTTTTTTTATAAAATAAAATTATAAAATTATTGAATAAAAATTCATATAATATATAAAATTAAATAAAGTTTTTTTTATTTTAATTATTATAATTATAAATAAATATTTAATAATTTTTATTATAAATTATTATTTAATAATAATTAAATAAATTTATATTATATTAATAATTATTTTTAAAAAAAAAATTTTCTAAAAATATAATTTAAAAAAGTTTTAAAAACTTTAATATTTTAAATAATAAAAAATTTATTATTTAATTATTTAAAAAAATATTAATTAATATATTTTATAATATAAAAGTTAAATTAAATAAAATTAAAAAATTTATTAATATAATAATAATTAAAATTATTTTATTTTAAAAATTAAAAAAAATTAAAAAAATTATATAAATTAAAAGTATATTATATAAAATTATTTATAATAAAAACTTTTAAAAAAAATAAAATAATAAAAAAATATTTATTTTTAATAATAAAAAATTAATTTTTATTAATAAAAATAAAAAAAAATAAAAATTAAAAATAATTATATAAAAACTTAATAATTATATTTTTATTTAAGTTTTTTTAAATTATAAATAAAAAAAATAATAATTATTAAAATTAAATAAAAATTAATAAAAAAAATAAAATTTAATAATAATAATTTTATTTATTTTTAAAAAGTTTATTTAAATTTTATTTTTTAATTAAAAAATTAAAATATTAAAAATAAAATTTTTATATTTATATTAAAAATAAAAAAAAATAATTTAAAAATTAAAAAAACTTATATATAAAAAGGTTTTTTTTTATATAATATTTTAAAAATATATATTAATAAATTTAAAATTTATTTTATTAATATATTAATTTTTAAAAAAATATATATTAAAGTAAATATTAAAAATTTATTAATTTTTTATTAAAAAACTTTTTTTAATAAAACCTTAAATATTTATTATTATTTTATAATTTTTAAAAAAAATATAAAAATAAATTTTAAACTTTTTAATTATTTAACTTTAATTAAATTAAAAATATAATAATTTAAAATTATATAATATTTTTATTATTTTAATTTTTATAAT
>NW_014013711.1:0-21949 GCF_000170995.1 Trichoderma virens Gv29-8
GCCTATATAATAATAATTATTTTAAACTTAGTTTTTTAAACTTTATTAAGCTTTTTTAAATTTTTTAAACCATAATGAATTATTTTTATATTTTATAATATTAAAGATTTTTATTAAAATAATATAAAATAATTTAATTAAAGCTTTAAAAACTTTATATTAATATTTAATTAAATTTTTTATAGTCCTTTTTTTTTTAATATATAACTACTTATATTTAAAAAAAATATAATTTACTATAATAAAAATTAATAAAAAAAATATTTATTTAATAAAAATACTTATATATAATTATAAAAACTTTACTTTTATTATAAAAATAACTATAATATATATACTTTTTATATTTAGAAATATTATTTATTATTTTATATTAATTATTTATATTATATTTTTTATAAAAAAAATAAACTATAATAAAAAAACTTAATTATTTAATAATATTTACTAAAGTAAAATGTTTTTAAATTTTCTATAATATAAATTTAAAAATATAATTTAATATAATATTAATATAAAAATATAAAATAAATAAAAAAAAAAGATTATAAATTAAAAAAATTAAACTAATAAATATTTTATATAATTAACTTTAAAAATAAAGTTAATAAAAAGAAATATTATATTATAATTTAACCTTTTATAAAGCTAAGAAAATATATATTTTAAAGTAAATCTTAAATTAACTAATTAATTAAAAGAAAATCATTTATATATAATACCTTTAATAAATTACTACTATAATATATTATAATTTAAAAATATTATAATATATATATAATTAAAAAAAATAACTAAATATATAAATTTTATTTATTATTTTTATTAAAATAATTTAAATAGTTAATTATTAATAAAATATTAAAATTAAATATAAATTATATTTTTTATTTTACTTTTATATATTTATAATTATAACTACTTAAAAATTACTTTTTATTTTTTTTACTAATATAAACTTATAACTTAAGCTTATTACCTTAAGAACCCCTACCCTATACTAAAAATAAAGATTAAAACATTATAAAAATTATATTAAATTATATTTTTAATTTATATTATAAAAAACTTATAAAAATTCTATTTTAATTTATATTATTAAAAAATTAAATATTTTAATTATAATTATTTTCTTATATAAAATATATTATAAATAATTAATATTTAAAAATGAAAATTTAAAAATATAAAATATATATATTAAAAATATCTTTATAAAATAATTAATAAAAATATATAATTTGTTTAAAATAAATATATTACTTTAAGTATATATAACTTTTAAACATTTTTATTAAATAATATATATATATATATATATATATATATATATATTAATTTATATAAGATTTTAATATTTTTACTTTAAGTATACCGTCATTTCTCACCCTGAATCCTATCACAATAGCTTTCAAATGTCGTAGTGAGAATTCTAAGCCCACTTTCCCAACAACGCCATAACACTAGCTCCTGAGAGTGTGTAAAATACCATCTGGCTCAATCGCTTCCCGTCTTTTGTTCTGTCGCACTCAAAAAGGAAGTCTCGCGCAAGCAAGTCGACCAGTCCAGTATAGATGAGAATTCCGGTTGAGAGGGAGTCAAGAACTCCCGACACAATATTGGCGGTAAACGAGTTGGGTTCGTATGTAGTTCGTAATCCAAGGCCGATGGCAATAGATAGCGGCGTTGTTAATCCGTATGCAAGACATAGCATCCATGGGAGCCAACTGGCATTTGTCGGAAATGGGATGGTTGCCATCCGCGCCCCAATTCCGAGACCCTCAAAAGACTGATGAAAGACAAGAACAGGATAAAGAGTAGAGAATTCACTGCCAACAACACCAAGATTAAGTCCAATGATAACGGAATGAAATATAATGCCAAATTCAAGGATCAGAAAGGCACCAATCTGCTGGCGAAAAGCGATCCCCTGGAGAGCTTCCCTGCTATGCCCCTCTACTGTACTAATTGCCTTGTTATCGCCACTATCCCTATTAGTTTGATTCGACGGAGCCTCCAGATTACCGCAGCAGTTATCTGGATGAGGGTTGGGTTGATTTGTGACCATCATTTGAATATCTCGCTCAGTCTGGGGGCCATGCTTCGATTCAATATAATATTTGGCTCCCAACTCGGTGAGGAAGGTCATGATTGCCCCAAGTAGAACGAGCGCTGGGCACCACGAGTAATCGGCCCAATGACCTGTCATCCCGACACAAGAAGTGCCACCAATCTCTTGGTAGGCAGGGTCTAAAAGATGTATAAAGGCTGTTGCAATAATGACTCCTGTCCCGATATAGCGGGCAGCAATATAGAGCCCAGCAGGAATACGCCAGGAAGGCTTGCGACTCGCTAGAACAGGGAAGAGAGTAACAGAGGTAGATACGACAAAGATAACAAAGATTGACGATATACGACCGCCGAGTTTGCCGTTGTACTCGTTTCCGCCAAGTTGTAGCGCGCATATGACTTTCGCTTGGTCGAGATTAGGGTCTGTAAGGTCCACGGAGGTGGGATCGAAGCCTGAGGGACTAGCCATGGCGAATACAAGAGCGAGCTGAGTAACTCGGTGGTTATATCAAACCCCCCCCTCTCCAAAAAAAAAATAGAAAAGAAAAGAAAAGAAAAAAGAAAGAAAGAAGAAGAAGAAGAAGAAGAAGAAGAAGAAAGAAGAAGCAAGAAGAAGAAAGAAAGAAAGAAAGAGAAGAAAAGAAAAAGAAATTCCGAGCACTTGGTACGTAGAGAAACGTTATCAATCTTAATAATCCCAAGGTATGAAGTAGCTTAAAAGCGAGAACTGCATCCTGCAGCTAACTGATGTTGTAAACGAAGGTAATAAATAACTATTGAGGTGCGAGTGAAAATTTTGCAATCGAAACTAGGACCTTGATGGCCTCAAAATAAACAGGATACAATTTCGCCCATCAAGGTAATATTAGAGACGCCTAAAATGGATAGTCTGGTCCACAGACAAGCGGCATTATTTTAACATTTTAACACGGCAAATCTCTCGCCTTGAATGATGGCAAAGATTCCAATTGAATTCGAGATCATTTTAGCCCTTTTAGCTCTACACAGTGATGAAAAAATTATTGGTATTTAAGCTAGTATATCTAGGATATACCATATACGTGTAATAAAAATCTGCTACGAACGCCATAGCTAACTTAATGTGATCATCAGTCTAAGGAAGTCAGAAGAAGAGGCTAATATCCAATGTGGTATTGGACTTATCCGCTGGATTGCACGATGTTGAAATGGCCAATCACGCAGCCACCCCGCGTTTATATGATTGCGGCTGGATAGGACCTTGATGGTTGGAGACTCCACATAAAGATCTCGGAGTCGACCAATATCTCCACGTAACTATAATACCATGCGTTGAGGTTCGCAAAGATCTTGAAGAGATTTCAATAAACTGAAGCTAAGAGGAAAGACTCAGAAGGCATAATCAGTCTCCAGAATTGTCTTCCAGCCATCGCCATGGCACCCTTTACACCACTGACTGCCTCATGTGCGCGTACAATCGCTGCCTATAGTGTTCACAGCCTTGAGTGCCTTGAGAGTGAGATCACCAAGGTTGAGCATCGCCTGGATTTGATCAACTATTGGAAAATTGAGCCTGGAAGCAGAGTCCTAGAGATCGGCTGCGGGGCCGGTACCTGTACTTCTGTATTGGCGGTAGCCGTGGGCCCTGACGGGCATGTTGATGGCGTGGATCCCGGATCCCCAGACTACGGTGCCCCAATTACACTGGCTCAAGGGCAAACTTACATCTCCAACAGTGTTGTTGGTGATCGAATTACTTGGCGCAATGCTGAGCCAACGGAATTCTTGAAGAAAAACAAAGACCTGAATTGGGACTACGTTGTTATGGCAGAATGCATCTGGTACTACTCTTATCCCAACGACTTAGTTAAAATGCTACAAGCTCTGAGAGAACGAGTTACTTCATTCCTTGTGGCTGAGTGGGCACTCAAGGCCACTGAACCTTTGGCAGTGCCGCACCTACTGGCTGCAATTACTCGCGCGTCACTTGAGGCTCACAATCCGAACAGCTACCACAACATCCGGTGCATGCTCACTCCAACAAACATAAAAGATATTGCCACCGCTACCGGGTGGAGCTTCAAAGAAGAGACTACCATTGTGCCCAATGAAAGGCATTTGGATGGCTATATGGAAGTCCAGATGATTAAGATGAAGGAATTCGATGAAGATGTAGATAGTCTTATTAAGGAGGACAGACTTAATATTATGCTAAAGGCATCGAAAGAAGCAATGGCGTACGCGCTTGAGGCATCTGGTGTAGTCAGAGCCCGCAGCATGGATGCCTGGCTTGCTCGATTTAACTAGACAGCAGTAACAGCGGGCTACATTAAGGAGTAAAGAAAGCCTAGTAAAAGCATAACGTAATAAACAATTAACTAACTAATTGCAAACACTATATTTTACTATTATAAATTAGCAGTTTTTCATAGATGTTAAATATATTTTTTAACTATTTTTCTTAAGTATTAAATATTAAAATAAACACTAATTATATTTTTATAAAAGTTATAATTTATTTATAATTATTATAAAAATATAAAAAGAAATTTATATAAATTATACTATATTAAAAAATAAATTTTTAATTATAATAAAATATAAATTAAAACAAAATTATTTATTTATATTTTAAAATTATAAATTATAAATTTTAATAATATATAATATTATAAATATTTTATAATATAATATTATAAATATTTTTAAATATAATATTATTTTAAGATTATTATAATTAAATAAATATAAATTTATATATAATAAAATATAAATGAAATTTATTAATATAATAATAAAAAAAACTTTAATATAAAAAAAATTAAAAAAAATTAAAAGTTTTAATTTTTTAAATTTAAAAATATATTATTTTAATATTAAAATAAATAAATTAAAAATATAAAAATATAGTTTTATAAATAAATTATTAAAATATAATAAAAACTTATAATAATTAATAAATATTTTAAAATAATTAGAAATATATTTAAAAAAATATTAATTTATTAAAAATATTTTAAAATAATATTAAAAATAGAAAAATTTATTTTATTTTAAAAAATATTCTTTAAAAAAAATACTTTTATATATTAAATAAAATTATAAAATTAAATTTTTTAAAAAAAAATATATTAAAATATTTTTTTATATAATTTTAATTAATTTTAATTTAAAATTTTTAAAAAATAAATTAAATATATATATATATATATATTTAAATTTTTAATTTATTTATTAAAGTTAAAGTTTTATTAAATATTTAACTAAATTAAATTATAAAGTTAATTAAAAAAACTTAAAGTTTTTTAAAATTATATAAAGTTATTTTAATTATAATTATATTAAAAAAATTTTAATTTATATAACTTAAAGTTACTTTATAAAATAGTTAATAATTTAAATTAAAATATTTTATTATAATTATAGTTATTAATTTTTTATTAAATAAAATTATATAAAATAAAAAAAATTTAAATTTATAATTTATTAAAAACTTTTAATAACTATAATAAATTAAATTATTTCTTTTTTTAATTTATTTATAAAATATTTTATTTTATTAATTTTAAAAATAAATAATAAATTATAATTAAATATTAATTATAAATAATTAAATAATATTAATATTAAAAATAAATTATTATTATTTTTAATTATAAAAATAAAATATTATTATTTTTAATTATAGAAATAAAAATAAATTATAAAAAAATAAATAATATATTTTATTAAATTTTATTAAAATTAAAAAAAAATATAAATAAAAATTAATTTTTAATATAAAAGTTAAATTTAATATAAAAATAAAAAGTTTAATATTATAATAGTTAATTTAATAAAAATTTATATTTTAATTTTTAGTTTAAATTTTAAAATAAATTTATAGTTTAATTTAATTAATAATAGTTAATTAAATTAAACATTAAAAATTTAAATTATATTATTAATAGAAATATAAAAAATATAATTATTTATTAACGTTTAAAATTAAATTTAATATATATAAAAAAACTTAAATAATAAAATTTAAATATAATATAAAAACTTTAAATTATAATTTAATAATTTAATTAAAGTAAAAAAAGTAATTATTTATTAAATAATAAAAATAATACTTATTTTTAAAAATAAATTATTTTTTTTTTAAAAAAACTTATTAAAATAATATAATATAAAAATGAAAAATCCTTATAGTAATTAAAAATAATTTAATAATTAACTAAAAATTTAATATATAAATAGCTAAAATAATTAAAAATAATAAAAAAATATTTATAATTATAATAAAAATAATAATTATTATAATAAAAACTTATAATAAAAATATAATTAATATAATAAAAAAAGTATATTAAAGCCTTAGAAATAAATAAAATAAATAAAGAAATTTAAATTATTTATAAAAAAAAAATATAAATTTATTAAGTTAATTAATAATTAATAATTAAAAATTTAATAATAATTATTTTAATTTTAATTTTTTTAAATAGTTTATTTTTTATATTTAGAAAAAATATTTTTAATATATAAACTTTTTTTAAAAAAATTAAATATTAATAAAATATAAATATAAGTAAGTTTATAATTAATTTATATTAAAAATTATATATTTAACTTAAATTTATATATAACTATATAAAATATTATATAAATTTAAATAAAATTAAAAATTTTTTTTTAAAAAAAACTATAATTTATTTAATTTAATATTTATAACTACAGCTGTTTAAAAACTACTTTCTGTCCTCTCTGCTAATATAAATCTATAACTTAGACTTATTACCTTTAGAACCCCTACCCTATACTAAGTATAGAGATTAAAACGTTAGATAACTTACTTTTTTATAAAGCTTAGGTTTATTAAATTAGCAAATTAGTAAGCTAGCCTAATATTAACGTTTTAGTATTAATATATAAATTCACTTTTATTAAATTTTAGAATTACTTTTCCCTAACTTAGCTATTACTAATAGCTAGGATAAAGAGCTTGATAGTTTAATCCCTTACGCCTACTGTGTGATAAAAATAAAATAACGAATATAGACACTATTTCTATTTAAAGATCAAAATAATATACTTCGTATATGTCAATTTGTAAAGCTAAACCTAATTTAAGCCTTAGGCAAAAACGAACGAACGAACGAAATGGGTCATTCCGTTTGAACGTTTCTCCTTTCTACCATCCAGGTTTGACGTTATCAAAAGCCACCTGTACTCCTTCGATCCCTCTGCGGCGTTTGATATTGACCTTGGGGTCTTCGCTCATAGCAGGTAATCCTAGCATGGTCTCCTTTCTCTTCGGTATGTTCCCTTTTCCCAGAGCATCGTCTGATGCGGGAGTAATGTCGAATTCTAGGAGTACTTTCCCCACAAATGCAAGAGTCATAGTAAATCCAAGGTAGCGACCTGGGCATTGGTGCATACCAGGAAGGCCAAAGACGTTTAGATGCTTAATTAACTCTGCATCTACCGATTCACCATTCCGGAGGAATCGGCGGGGCTGAAATTCGTCGGCATGTTCTCCCCATATATTCTTATCAAAGTTATGTAGGTGGATCGGAGTCATGATGATGGATCCCTTTTCAAGCCGATATTTGCCATCAAAGAGACTATCCTTATGCACTCCACGTGCAACCGGAGAATCACCATACACCCGTAGGAGCTCGTACCAAGTTGCCACCAGCAGTGGACAGTTGTTTCGGATTCTGTCAGCATCGATGATGAGGTATGGAGAGGAAGATGTCTCGACCAATCTGTTGAGTTCTTCCATCAGAGCGTCCCGAAGCTCTGGATTAGCTAAAATATGGCACAAGGCCCATGAGATAATATTTATAACGTTTGACATTAGTCCGACAATAGCAACTAAATGACAATCAGAGAAACACTCTGGAGGGATCTCGAGAGAATCGTAGAGTAGAGCGAGTCGCTCAAAAAGCGTCACGTCTTCTCCCCCGTATGCTTCATTGAATGCGGACTGAGCGATCTTCTCACGGACGTATTCCCGAGCTAAACGGAGTTCAGACGGTATAAAGAATGTGATCGGATTGCGTAATGTCTCTAGATTTTGGATGAATAGCCTGTCAAAATAAATGGTAATTTAGAAATAAGATGATGATACGGATTATATGGAGGCGATTGCTGACTTAAGATGCTGGCGGAAGAGTTTGTCTTCGAATGGACCTTGTTCGCCCCAAAATACGGCGCCCATTGAGCGCGAAAGAATATCAAAAGTCCAACTCCCAAGCCCAACATTAATTGATACGTCTTGAGTTGTAAATTTTTGACGCCAATATCCGTCAATCTTTTTTTCTAGCTGAAAAGCATACTTATGAAGATTCTGTAGGCTCCTCAATTCGCCATTGAACAATCGGGATAACCCCCGCTTGAAGTCACCCGTATCAGGATCTGTGAGAAACTTCTCACTGGCAGGGACGAGCCCCATTGCCGGTCCAACTGCAATATGGAATACAGCCATTAGACT
Source organism: Trichoderma virens Gv29-8 (assembly GCF_000170995.1). Classification (NCBI taxonomy): domain Eukaryota; kingdom Fungi; phylum Ascomycota; class Sordariomycetes; order Hypocreales; family Hypocreaceae; genus Trichoderma; species Trichoderma virens. The sequence continues at coordinate 8,531 of NW_014013711.1, forward strand.
TAAATGGCGCATACCAGTGAATTGTTTAACACTTGAGAGGTCTAATGGATGTATCAGGTGCATGTCTTGTCCGGGGAGCTTTAGGGTTGCTATCGGTGAGCGCTGAAGGGCACTGGTACTCATCCATGTAAGACAAGAAGTATAGTCAGTAGGATACTGTTCCACATACCATAGTGACGAAATGTATAAATTAGATCCTTTGGTTGCAATGTTGAAAATGTGACCCAAGAATGGAACCCATGAGGAATGGATAGGAGGGCTCAAAGATGTATCGGTCACATTTTTCCTCATTTTTCGGTGACCGAGTAAAAAATAAAGAAGCAGTGTGATTAGTGCACACAAAATCATTATCTGAGCCAACATCCTCACGTAGTCGTAATGAAGTGACCCATTAACAACTGCTTTGGTGGCACTCTCAGATGTTAAGGAAAGGGACAAACGGAGACATCCAATGTTTTCGACAGCGGAAAATCGTTGGCCCGCACAGCCTCCTTTTGGCTTAGCAACAAGTGAAAAATCAACGCCCTCCTGATGCAACACTATGACGGGGTGATCCTGTAGGATTCTATATCTGTACCTATTCGGCCCTTTGGAGACAAGAAGGATTTGGGGCTTAGACTCAGGGATCTCTGCAAGTGTGCAGGGGCAATGCGTGTAATTGACACTAGCGCTTACATGGGTATGCGTAATGAGAAAGGCTTCGGCGTGCATGGCCACTGAACTACTTTATTTGAATGACATGTGAAAATCGCCCATTGGCTTTAGTCAAGAATTTTCGATATGTTAGGACAATATAAGTTGAAGATAGGGTACTTTCCAAAATCTTCAGTCAGAGGTCTTGTATTACTCACAGTGGCATCCAAATCAGAGAATGGCCTACTAATGCATACATGGACCTTATCTTGTCATCATATGCATTCGAGCTCGACCAACACCTTTTTTTTCTGCTCAACTACATACTCCACATAACAGCGGGAGGGTGTAGTGGATGGTATTGAAAAATAGCCTTTAGGCTAAAGCATTAGGGGAGATACGACATCAAAAGAGAGCAGAGCATTAAATGAGAGAAATACATATTTGTGCATAAGCGATCATATATAGGAATTACTCGATAGTTCACAAAGATGACCTTAATAAAGCTAGCATAGTCCCTACGATATCTGAAGTCTTTTTAAGTCTTAATCTAGGGTACTTATTATTGAGCTTCGAGATTTTGACTTGGATAGTGAGAATTTGCCCTGCCGCTCATAACTAATCTCTTAGACTCCCAAAGCTTGAAAAAAGGTTAGTGCATGGTGCTTTATATGGATTATATCTAAGGATTTTGCGATAACAGGGGGCGTGGGGGTTAGATAGAGGACGCCTAATCTTAGATTATGCATTCTAGGCAGCTGAGGGTGGAATTTCCAAGACCTTACCAATTGGTTCTTATGTAGGTTTAGGAAGATACAAAGGAGCAGGAGGTTGCATTGAAATGCAAGGTGCAAGTGCTGCATGTCAATTGCAGCGTAACTCCTGTCATATCAAATAACCCTACGTAATTAATATATACACCCTAAATCTCACCCCTTCTCACTCCTACGCCCGTAAGTTTCTTAAAAAAGAAGAATTCTCTCATAATCCAAATAGATTAACCGATAGTGGAATTCTAAAAGGAATTGTTGGTAAGACGTAGGATTTGCGCCCCCATTACGGAATCAACAATGTACTCTTGATGTGATGAGGCCTATTTTTTTTCTTGTTGAAGAGGGGAAAACTGGATAGACATAACTTAAGCTGACAACATCAGTATGTTCTCTTGTAAATTCTCTACTTAAGGTCTGCCTTCCCTGATATTTTCGATTCCAGAGAGATTAGGAGCAGTCTTGTGAAGGCACAATGTCGCCAATGTCGCTTTTCTTGGTTGGACTAGCCTTTGCGGCATTTTGGGGCTTTTTCCAGGTCTTATACAACGTCTTTTTCCATCCACTACGGAAATTTCCTGGACCATGGCTCGCTGGGGCTACGTCGGGTTGGAAAGCGTACAAGGAGGTCATTAAGGGCGAGACACTAGCACAAGAGCTCTTTGATCTTCATAGGCGATATGGTAATGTGTAACATCGAAATAATAATTGAGAAGTAACCTCTAACACGAGTAATAGGTGAAATAGTCCGTATTTCCCCAAATGAGGTAAGAAAAATTATTTGTGCCATACATCCTCCACCCCATCTTTTTCCTTGTCAAGATTCTGAGTGGCTGATTTTTATATAAATTGTCTTTGTGTAGCTGCATTTTGGAAACCCAAATGCATTTCACGACATCTATCACAGTAGCAGAAGATGGGATAAAGATCCTGGTCTTTACCGAACACCTGGAGTTAAATCCGGATCCTTTGTGTTTTTGAAGTATGACCAGGCTAAGGAACGAAGAGAGGTCCTCTTACCAATTTTCTCTAAGAAAGCCATTCAAAACCTCGAGCACTTGGTTTGGCGAAATGTGAGTAGTGGCTTTGTTGTTTTATATCTCCGGAAACATGCACGTTTTTTTTTTCTTGCATATTAACCAATATCACATGATAGGCAACACGTTTAGCATCTTCCATCACGAAGGCGAATGTAACACAAAGCTCTATCGACCTTCTCTTTGCATTTCGCTCTTACACTCTCGACACTATCATGTGCTTTACATTTGGTAATTGTGTCAATGCGTTAGAGGCTCCTGAGTTTAGAGATCCTTTGATTCTGGCCATGGATGCTAGCTTGCGAGCTTTACCCGTGCTCAAGAACTTCCCTTTGGTCCGTAACCTGATTTACGCTGTACCTCCTGGCCTGGTCATGCGTATTCTGCCGGATGCCAAGCGACTGGCTCCACGGTTGTATCAAGTTCGTGACTTGATTCAACAGCAGCTGCAGGTCGTGTTACAATGCCCGTCAAAACTGGACAGCGTGTCGCACCAAACCATCTTCCATCGAATGCTTGACCCCCAAGCATACCGCAGAAAGTCGGTTCCGAACATGACTTCCCTGCATGATGAAGGTTTCACTCTCATATTTGCAGGTGCTAATACAGTAGCTGACACATTGCTCATGGGTCACTGGCACACAATGAGAAGACCAGATTTACTCGCGCAGTTGAGGCAAGAGCTTGTTACAGTGTGGCCGAGCCTCGATACTGAGCCGACGCTGAAAGATCTTGAAGCTCTGCCGCTACTTACGGCAACCATCAAGGAATCTCTACGCTTTATTCCATCAGGTGTATCCCTGACGCGTGTTGTGCCTCCCGGTGGCGCGGTAATATCGGGCAAACATATCCCGGGGGGCGCTGCAGTCGGTATGGCAATTCTACACGTGCACCAATCTGCTGAGGTCTGGGGCGACGATGTTCTCGACTTCCGCCCTGAGCGGTGGCTAGAGGACGGAAAGAAAGACCTGGATCACTGGCTGGTGCCATTCAGTCGAGGGCCGCGCATGTGCTTCGGCATAAATCTTGCCTGGGCCGAGCTATACATCGCTTTTGCAACCATGATTCGGCGCTTCGATCTAGCCATCGACGGCACGACACCAGAAGATATGGAATGGCGCGAGTGTATCGCAGCCTACTATCCAAGACGGCACCTGCATGCCTGGTGCCACCCAGCCCAGTCATAAAAGACAATTTAATGACTTATTTATTAAACGGGTTGTTTCGCATTTAGATCCCCCCCTTTTTTGGATTAATATACATAAAGATAACCATAAGCTAGTGCTAGGGTCAGGGTAGTGGAAAGATTAAAAGCATATTATACAAACCAACATAAATGATTGGGTGAAGGCAGGAAGGTTATAGAGTTATCTATGTATTGTGGTGCTTATATAAAATACTAACACACAAAGTATGGAACTCATAAGAATTAGCAGTGCTTTATAGTTTTAAGCAAGGGCTTCAGATTGAAAATATTATTTATATATATTGCTTCTAAGAATATTGCTTTTTATCGGGCAAATTGTGTGCACCAACAGACACTGCGTAACTATGTATTCTGGGCTAATGCTATAAGATATAAAAAGTTTTAGGTAAACGTTAAATGCTTAACGACCTTAGGAAGGACATTGGGATATAATAATAAAATTACTATATTTTAGTAACTAAGTAATTATATATTTTTAAAAAGTAATGATTATATTTAACTTTCTGCTTGAAATACTAATATCCACTTATAACCTAGGGTTATTACTTTAGGAACTTTTACCTTATACTAGGAATAGGGATTATAACATTATAACAAGAGGCACCAAAATTCAATAAAAATTAAGCAATATATAAGCGCTAATGCAAGTTATCTAACAAAAGATACTAATTTTATTTTTTCAGCAATTAGAAAATATCTATAGCCAAATCCAACTTTTCTATTATTATAATATCCGCCGCAGGAATGTAACAATATAGTCACAGCGCTAGACTGGCTCCTTTACAGCAAGCCGTTTACCCAATTGATTGGATAACATGTCTACTCCGATCAAATAACATACTTGAACCTCATTAGCAGAATTTCAATAACTATGCCAAGATAAAACTCACCGGGATAAAGATATACGGGACTTCTTTCTCGTATCGCTTCCAGGCTTCGCCATATTTTCTCCGGCATCTAATAATATCTCTCCTTGTTCGATGAATGATCATGACCATGAAGAAAACGAAATAAAACCATGGAAAGGGGCTCCTACCAGCAGACAGTCAGCCACCAATACAACTCTACACAATCCTGCATACTCTAGAAGAACTTACTCGAAGCCGGTAATCAACCCCCAGGACATAGAGAAGAACATATCAGGGACATAATTTGGCTTTCGGATAATTGCAAACCATCCGTCGACCAGTATATGATCACCTGTATCGGTTTCTATAGTCTTGGGATTCTCAATCGATTGCCATGGAACTTGAGGAAAGGTGTTGCGCTTGATGAGTTGACCTTTTTCCTTGTGGCGGAATGCGTTCTTTTGGCCATTGGCACTATCCCACATCCAGTACATGAAAAGATATACAACTGCAAGCAATGTGAAAGAGAAATAATTCCAGTGGTATTCGGATGGGTTGTGATTGGCCAAGTAAAGAGCACAATGACAATAAGTAAAGGGAACACCGGCCATGTTCCAAAAGGTAAGCAAAAAGCCCAGCTTCTCGAAATACATATCCCTAGGCCAACGTTAATTAAATGTAACTTAGGGCGCCCTGTCCCCATTTAGCTTACCAGCTCGTAATAATCATTTGCTCAGCTTTGGCGCAAGCGTTGGTGTATAGGAAATGAGCCCCAACTAGGAAGAGTACCTCTTTTGAGACGTAGCCGTAGGTTTCAAACTGGCGAGCAGCTACGGAGCAAGTAATGAGGAATAGGATGAACCACGGAATTCTCACTTCATAGAACATTTTGAAGTCCAAAATGCCGATACGAGGATTCAGTTCAGCACCCATGAAAAAGTCGTATATGGGATAGCCTGTAAGCCGATGCGTTCGTCCACGTACGATAGCTTGGAAGTAGACGATGAAGCTGTTGAGAAATCCAGACAGGATTGCAACGGTCATAAGAGGTCCAAACTCGTCAATTAGCGTATACAATGGGAATACGCGTGTGGTGTGCAGCACGGCGGCAATGATTAATGTTGCATAAAAGCTGCAATATGCGGAACAGTAATAAGGAAGCTTTTTGCCGCCTTCGTGTCTCAATGGACGACCGTAATTCGATACTCCGGGCATATAGCAGTACATAAGTGCCTCCACAATGAAAAATATCCAATAGATTGCCCAAGCTTTCGCAGTTGGATAGGCCCCCTCGGAAACCAACAGAAAGAGGTGCTGACCAAAGTCAGTCCAAGTCTGGTTGACCTCGGGCATTGGCAAGTGCCCATCATAGTACGTTGCACCTATCCACATGTACCACATCAGTAGGGGGAAGCCCGTCATTAACAACGCTGCACCAATCGAGCCACCAAATTCGAATTCGTTTGACGCGCCATCTGTAAACTTGGTTGTGTTATTTGATGCGTTCTCGTGATGCTTCTCACTGGACAAGATAGCGGCATCAGAAGGAGGACATCTCTGTTTTGCAGCCATGGTGGCGGCGGATAAAGAGGTCAATGGGGTCTGCGGAAGACGCCAAGCTGTGCGTTGGGAGAGTTCACGGAAGCGGATTTAATGAAAAAGACACGCGCGTGCCCTCTTATAGTTTTGCGAACGGCCTGCCTTTTCATATCCAACAGCAGTACATCAGGTGACTGCACGTGCATCCGGCTCGTGAACCCTGGGGCAAAGAGACATTTAATTGGGATGTGGCACCCCGTCGACTCGGAGACTACAGGTAGTGAGTGGCACAGATGCACAGCCAAGCTTCCTTCGGCCAGGAGTGCATGCAATACCTACCTAGGTACTCCGTAGTCGTCTGTAGCCTCGTTTATTTAAGATTACCTTCTCGTTGACTTGCAGCGGCATCGCAATCAGCAGTATCAGGTTAGTGTGACTATGCAAATAAATTGCACCACAGGTAAGATGTGGCTTGCTCGCGTCCTTTATTTTACGCATCACACTCCCACGTATATTTGGGGCCGGCTAATATCTACTGTTGGCCCTTTGCAACCGAAAGGAAGCAAACATAACACTAAGGTACCCACCCACACAGACATGTAAGCATAGGTGGGTAGCCTGAGCCAACAACATGAGGGGTTTTTTTTAATCCCTAAATAGATGATAGTACAAGTACTCCACAGTTAAGACAAGGCCACGTCCACCAACACTAGCAATGGCATCACTAACCTGAGCCGACGCGGTCTGGCAAGGTAGACAACTACAACCACTTTTACTTCGTCAAAATATAAGACGACAGTAATTAACAGCTGCCTCACTTCATATACGGGAATCCCTAGGTCAGGACATATCAAAGTCCCTGTAGGAGCCACCACCTGAACCACCGCCACCAGAGATACTGCTTGGAATGGGGATGGGAATAATTCCAGGGAGAGGCCCATTATTGCGACTATAAGAGTTAGATTGTGATATTGAGTCTATAATTACTTTAACTCAAATAGTCTATATACCTTGCTCCAGACATCAACACCTTCGTCCTTGCCCAGGTCTGAACCTGGAAGAGCTTTTATCTCTGACTCGTCGGCGTGGATAATGTTACGATCCTTATCAATGTCGATGATGGCTGATGGCAGGCCTCGAGCTGGCACAGAAACATTGCCGAGCTTCTTCTCGAGATCTATGATTTATACGTCTAGCTGCTTAAAGCGAGAGCTGATAAATTTCGACATGTTCTCTGCTCCATCCTTTTCCAACTCTGCCTTGGTGTTTTGCGATTGAATGGCCTGCAGCTTGCCCTATCGAAGCAGCCATTCATCTTTCCTGGTTTCCAGGTTATTCAAGGCGCCTATCAGCAACTAGTTATTGCCCATGTCTTTCACATCTTTTCGAGCGTCGGAAGCTGCCTTCTCAAGCTTGTAGAGATTCTCAGTTGCTTTTCTAAGCTCTTCAGCGGCGTTGCTCTCTTCTTTTTTTGTATTCATTCTTCTTGGTGGTTAAATCTCCTCTTGGTTGATCCATCTTATTCTTCACAGCCTCTGTGTCTGTTTTTAGTTATTCACCGACCTTTCCAATTTCTTCCGATTTCTTCGCGATCTCTCCCATACCCCCTCCTACCACCCCTTCCAATATGGCCAACCTAATAGCCTTTTTGGTAGTTATTTCTCCGTCGATCTCCGCTTTGCGCGTATCGTTCGCTTTTTCTTTTTCTAACCCAAGATTTCTAATTTTATCTTTGGGTGTACTTTGCTCCAATTTTGGCTTTTCTGAGTCGCTTTGTAGTTGCGCCTTCAAGGATCCGATTTTATCATATGCAGTGGATTTTTCTAGGTACTTCTTCTTTGCGCCTTCGAAGATCCTTTGCAACTTGGCAAGCCCGTCATCGTCGCGTTCCCGGAACGACTGCGATTCTCTTCAGCATTCAATCTTTAGCGGGAAAAAAAAAGAATCCTTTTCATTTACTTACGCTGTCATGGGCGGCAAAGGCCTCCTTCATTCGTTTGAGATTGTCCAATTTCCATGCGCAAGACGTCTGGGACAATCGGGTTGCGATTACGAAAGTCAAGTGCCTTTGCCCTGCAGAGGTACGCCCTTGATATATATAATCAGCATAGTTGACCAAGTTGACCAAGTTATTCATGTCGCACTTACTAGTTTCTCGGTTCAAGTGTGACTGCGGCCCATTCGGTGCCGTCGAATGCGTAAATCATAGAATCTCGAGTGGCTTCCTACACTGCTGTCAGCTTATAGTTCCCTCTAAGACTGGGGCCCTTACGGCTCAGACCTTTGCTTTCTCAATTCTAGCCATGATGAAGTAGCGATCAACAAGCGCTAGTATTATGTTCAGCAGCTGCCTCCAGCGTCTGGAGAGTTGTCGTACCAAGAGCGTAATTCGACTCGGAATTTGTCTCCATTTACGACCCAGTCCATCCACTTTGCGTGGGTTTCGGATTGAGCCTAACTAGCATTAGTATTTTCTTTTTGGCTCCAGCTTTGTAAATAAATTGCGTATGTACTCTTTTAGTTTTTCTTTGCCTTTCGCTGAACTGTGCAGAACTTTGATGTTCCGGGCGGTTCATTTTAGCATCTTGTAGTGGTGGTTAGCAAGGCCTTCCTGCGAGACTTGGGAGATATGTCATCAATACCAATCGCATCATTTCTCGCTTCACCTAACCTGCCACGTGCTTCGGCCCAGGCCATCTGCTTTTCAACATATCTTTCAATTAGTTTCGTCTCGCCCAAACTGCTCGGCCTTCTTCTTTGCTTCTTTGACGCGGTCAGAAGAAAGTGGCTTCTTGGATGGCGGCAGCGTGGTACGGAGAAAAGTCATTTGCCTGTCCGTATCTCGTGGTGATGTCCACACCTAAGAAGCATCAGCATATGATTATCTTTTCCTAGAAATACCTGTTACATACTGTTGAGGTTGACCTCTGTTGATCTAATGTCCGTCTTTCGAGGAACCGGAGTGTCGAGGGCGGTATAGTAGCTGCGGGCGACACCTTTTCTTCTAGGACCAAGCTGAGAGGACCGAAATTAGGATTTTCAGAAACTAACTATGTTCGCTGAACGACTAACCATGATTTTATCTAGAGGAACCATCGAATCGACCAATCTGGACTCATTGGTGTGTACTTCTTCATGACGATCCACGGTCATCTTAGTTGGATTTTCTGAGACAAAGCTGTTGTGACCGTCAGCCGATGTGTTTCGTCCATTGTGTAGGATATAGGGCTAATACCTTCCTCCTATAGTAGTGTCGATTACCTAGCCTAGAATAGAGATGGTGAGAAACTGTTCAAAGGCACATGGCATAGACTTGATGATGGCTTCTCTCAGCTTCGTGCTGATGTTGTCCATCACCTTGACAGCATCTTCTCGTGTAATGTTAGGCATCTTGAGTATTTCCTGTAATGGAAGAAGCCTTCTCTTTCTGAAGAAGCAAATGGCGAACTGAATGATAATTCTTGTCTCTGTTTCCCTAAGAGTGGGTCATATCGAAGCCCCCATCTAAATTGAATCCAGCGCCAAGAGGCCTCTTTGTTCTTGGATATAATGAATGAACTGTCCCAAGTAACGTAACCCAAATTTCTGAAGCAACCTGAAATACGGGTAAATTTGAAGCTTGTTCCAGACCGCCATCCATGACCCTCTCTTGGGCTTGTGACATCCCGTGGCTTGCTGAACCTCTTGTGGTGTGCGGATACCCGAATCCGTCGATACTGCAAGCCAAGACACATGTAGGTAAAATCCATGTATTCCTGAAGTAGAATCTCGCCTCATACAAACAATCAAAAGTAGCCCGTTCTTCCGTAGATCTCATCTTTGGACGACTTACCGCGAGGTGATGGCCCACGTCTTTGCTTATCATTGATGTGCTATATTCCATTAAGCGCCGGTAGCTTAGGTTCAAGTCAACCAATTAGCTTCCGAATCATTCAGCTCATCTCCATTTTAGAGTCTCGTGGTCTTTTGTTCAAGGTATAACCTGTGGGTAAGGATAAATCGTACTCAATAATTCCCCACTACTGGATTATGCCAATCAGCGATTTCCGTCCAGGAATGTTATCGTCAAGATTTCTGTCGTTGAGGGCTGGATTGACCAATGTCATTACATGAACATAGCCGCTGTGTCCGCGTAGCAGTACAATTTTCATATTAATATTTAGAAATAAGCTGGATGTCTAAATGCATTGAACTATATTACGAGTGTATGGAGCACACGGGATACATTCAAAATGCTCCAAGCGAGATCATCCCCTAAGAAGTCGTTTACAAAGTCCCTAATCTGATTATAGCGCCTCTGAAGTCTTGAGAGAGGTGCGACGTAGTTGTGGCTGGGCAATTATTGAACTAAGCAAGGCTGAATCCAATTACTCACCGTAATTGAGCTGACAGCTGAGATTCAGTATTAGCAATATTTCCCATTAGAGATGTGACTATAACGCCACTGCTCGTTCCTGGCAAAGCCAGGCCCTCTCCAGACTGGACGAAGTGCGGATAATGGCTTATTAGTGGTTCGAGAACAGTGACGAGGAGTGCCGCAATGCCCGTTTAAGCGCTTGGTAGGTCTGTCGGGGGTAGGCAGCGGTATATGCTGGGGAGCATCAGGGACACTTCAAGGCACGTAACATGAATTTTTGAATGATAGCTTCATTGGCGTCTCCTGGAAGCGAGTCGTCCTTTTTCGCGTCTTGCGCGACTTGTGTTTGTTTGCTTCACCACGGTACTCCAATACCTTGACATGTGTCTGAGGGCGTCGGAATTTTATAATTCGTAAAGGGTATTAGGTAGTATTTACCTTGGCAAGTCTTTTTTATCCATGACAAAAATAAATATATCCCTGGCAATAAAACTCCATATAGTGGCTTTAGTAAAATAAATGAATGAAAAGTAATCTGATGAGAGAAGAAAATGGAAGACAAGCAATATCGACTAAGCGCTTTAATGAATTATAAAATAGTTTCTTGGACGACAGAGCGTATAAGCGGTGTTAAATACTAATGAGATGGGTTATTCCCACGAGCATCCGAACAATACGCCTGTGCGATCGTCTCGGCACAAATATAGCCTGTATATCCTTTCAACCTTGGCCTTTTATAGCCAATATCCAACTGTTCACTGTTGTTCACAGCTGGTGGTACGGCGTATCCGAACATTGCCCGGCAACGGAAGCACCGCGACTTGACGTCGAATGAGGGACAAGAAAAGGGCGCGGGTGTTTCTTGCTGGTGATTTGCAGTTTGCCCTGGCACGGCGTTCCATTGGGCCAATAGGTTCTGACGAGCGGTAACGCGCTGTGGCCGGAAAGGAAGATACGGAGTATTGTTAAAATTGGCCATCAGATTGTTGGAGAGCGTGGGCATATTTAGTAAGCCATTGCCTTGAACAGGAGCTTGGCCTGGGCGCCATGTGTGCCGCACGACTCTTGCCCACTCACTCATCACCCTATATGGATACCAAATGTCTTGAGAAGTCGTTACAACGATTACTGGGTTATTGTTCTGTTGCCCTGCGCATACGAACACGGTGGCGGGAATTCCTTTGCGTGCTTGAATATGCATCGGAAAGTTGTTGGGAGGAGCCGGGATCTGTCGTATTTCCATTTCCAAAGACCAAAGTCTGGAAGTTATCTTAGGCGGAGATGAGATTTTATGTTTGTTTGTTTATTTATTTATTTTATTATTAACGTCCACTAAGTAAAGTAGTTATATAAGTCTTTATTTAAACATTAAGGTAGTAAAAGCTGCAGTTATTTAAACTTTATATTTATTATATTTTAATTTAATAAAAAAAATAAAAAGAAATATTAATTTATATTTATAAAAAAGGGACTATATAAATTTATTTTTTTTATTAATTTTTAAAACTTTTTATAGTTTTTATAATTTAAAAAATATATAAAATATATAGCTTTAAATTAAAAGGTTTTTTTAAAATATTTAAAAAAAAATATAATTATTTAATATTTTATAAAATATTTTTAAATCTTAAGTTTATTATATTTATAAATAGGTTTTATATTAAAATTAAATTTTTTATAATATTTTATAAAATTATTATATTTAAATTTTTTAATTAAAAATTTATAAAAAATAAAATATAAAAATAAAATTTAAATAATATTATAAAAATATTAAATTATTAATATTTATAATATAATAAAAAATTATTATTTTAATAAATTTTTAATATTAATTTTTATTTTTATTTTTTATTTATTTTTTAATATAAATAATTATAATATAATTATTTATATATTTTAAAAATTTTAAAAAATTTTTAATTAATTTATTTATTTTTTTATTATTTAATATATTTTTATAATTAAAAATTTATATTATTTAAATAATAATATATAATTATAATTTTTTAATTTTTTTTTTAAATTTATATATATATTTTATAATAATATTAATACAGTTTTTAAAATTTTATTTACTATTATAAAATTATTTAAAAAAAATATTTTTTTAATATTTAAATTTAATATAATATATATTTTAATAAATTTTATAATTTTAAAAACTTTAATTATTTTTATATTATAAATTTTAATATTTATTAAATAATTATAAAATAAAATAAATTTATTATTATAATATATAATAATATTTTACTTTATATTTTTTATTTTATTTTATAATTTATTTAAATATATTAAAAATATAATTTAAAAAAAATTATTAAATAACGTAAAATATTTTTTTATTACTTTAATTTTAAATAAATTATAAAAGTTTAATTTTATTAAAATTATTTTATTATTTTTAATAAAAAAAAAAGTTTAATTATTTTATTAATTAAAAAAGTTATTTATTATAATTTAATTATAAAGATTTTAAATAAAAGTTTTTTATTAATATATTTATTAATAAAATAATTTATATTTAAATTAATAAACTTTATTAATATTTAAAGTTTTACTTAAGTAAATATTTTAAATATAAATAAAATTTTAGATTTTTTATATATAATTATTAAATTAATTATTTTTTAAATTAAAAAAATTATTTTAATTATTATTTTAAAAATTTTATTTATTTTTTTTATTAAATTAAAAATATTAATAATTATTTATTTAAAAAAGCTAAAAAAATTTTATTTTTTATTATTAAGTTATTAAACTTTTATATTATATAAAACTATTAAAATAATATAAATTTTAATTATAAATATTATTATATTTAAAAAAAAAACTTTTTTATATTTTATTAAAAAACTTAAAAAAATTTATTATTTTTAAAATTTTTTTAATTATTATTTTTATATATTTTTTAAAAAGAAATCTAAAGTTAAAATAAACTTTTAACTATTTAATTAAATTTTATAATATAATAATTTTTCTCTTAAAGTTTATATTTTTTTTTATATATTTACTTTTTAATATA
>NW_014013712.1:0-15901 GCF_000170995.1 Trichoderma virens Gv29-8
CTTATTAAATTAAAATTTAATATAGTAGATTTTTATTTTTTTTTTAGTTTTATTTAAGGTTTTTAGAAAGTATTTAAAGTAAATATAAACTATTATAAGGAATTTCTTAAAGTCTTTAAGGTTTTTTTTAAATTTTTTAAAGTATTTAAGTTTTATAATTTTTCTTTTTTATTTTACTTTAATAAAGTTTTTATTTTTATAGTTATTAATAATTTTTTATTATTTTTTAATAATTTTTTTAAAATCTTTTATTATTATTATAAATTAAATAATAATTAATTTTAAAAATATAGTGTTTTTTTTATTTTTATTTAATTTATTTTAAAATTTAATATTACTATTTAAATATTTACTTTAGGCTTTATTTTTATAATTAGTTTTAATATTTAAAATGTTATAAGTTAATATTTAATTCTTTATTTATTATTACTTAAGGGTTTAAAGTAACTATTTAAATAAAAGTTATAAATATATAATAAACTATAAACTTATATATTAATATAAATTAAGATTTTTAAAAAATAAATTTAGATTTTAGTTTATATTAATGAATAAATTAAACTAAATATTTAAATAATATAAATAATATTATTATTAATTAATAAAAAGTATTAAGTAGATTTAATTTAAATATTATATTTATAACTGGCTATTTAAACTATTTAAATAAGTAATATAAATATAAACTTATATATTTAGTTATATATTTTAAATTATAATAGAAAGTTAGTTTTTTTAACTTTCCTTAGATCTTTTTAGAAAGCTAGCTTTCCTAGCTTTTTTAGATCTGGGGAGCGATAGTATTAATTAGCTGGTCGGTCTATAGTTAATTTGTTTCCGCCTACCCTATAGGCCTATTGTTGTAACTATAAGAGCCAGTTCGTGACAGTTTCTAAAAGCTAAGTATTAGTTAAATACTTATAGGGAAATAGCTTAATAAATAACCTCAAAATGTAAATTAACTTATGTTTTTTAGCTGCTGTAGAAAATATTTATAAAACTAAAAAAAATTATACTTTATAGCCTTTGACTAATGATAGTGCTTACACATAATATTTTACTATATACTGGCCTATTTAAGGAACTGGACTAGTTGCAGGCGGGTTTTCCTTTCTGAAATAAATAGTTATTTATTATGAGGGGGTTTCGCTAACTGCTGTTTTTGCTTACGGGTCGGAGAAGCAGTTACTGACGCTCCGGATCACGGCAGCGACGGTAGGGGGGGTGCGGAATCTGACCGGGAAACCCGTATTTGGCAAGGACTTGGAATCCTGCACGTATGCGTTTGCCGCTGACCCGATAGCCGAAAATGTCACTTACGAGTTAGCACTGTCAATCTATAACTGGTAGTATAGGAGGGCGGTATATTACTAGATCGTCGTTGAGCGCCTTATGCCCCACGGGAGACCTGGTGAAGCTATTAGCTGACAGGCCACAAGGCGGAAAATAACCTTAATCAAACTAAATCAAACCAAAACACCGTCCGTGCTCTACACCTTTCGCACCGTCCACACCGCCTGTTACAAAAGGACCATCCCTAGCTTATGGGTCAGTTGCACTGTGATTACAGCATTGAGATAAAACCTTATAATTAACAGGACTGGCATAATTGGCTGTTGATTGTTCCTGACTGCTCACTCTTCACACAATATTTTCCAAGTATAGTTGCACATTGCGACATGCTTGCCGCACTCTCCCTTCTCCCTTTGGCTCTTGCTTCTGTGAGCGCAAGCACCGGAAGTGAGAAGCCTTCAACAGTGAAAGAAGACATCCGAAACTGTCGATGCACATCGCGCGATTCATGTTGGCCTTCCGCAGACCAATGGAAACAGCTAAATTCAACGGTACATGGCCGACTTTTGGCTACAGTGCCAATTGGTTCACCTTGCCATGATCCGCTGTACGACGCTGCCAGTTGCGCCATACTACGCGATGACTGGACCGAGCCACAGACTCAGTGAGCTGCCAGTACCCCGTCTTTTTGACTTTCTAATGATTTCTAACTATTTAAGCTTATTATCGTCATCTTCCGTCATGTGGCCATTCTTCGCTAATAACAGCTGCTCGCCATTTACGGCCAAGGATACTTCGTGTACCTTGGGAAATTATGTATCATACGCCGTAAATGTGTCCACGACGGCCGATATCGTGGCCGCTGTGCAGTTCGCAAAAGAGAATAACATTCGCCTCATAGTTCGTAACACTGGGCACGAGTAAGTAAATCCCTAATATCGTCAAGCGCATGAAAACGCTAATGCCCCTACCAGCTTACTTGGACGTTCAACTGGAGCAGATTCTCTTGCTATTTGGACATATCACCTTAAAACTACTGAGGTGCTTCGGTATTCCTCCCCTTACTATACGGGGCCAGCTGTCAAGGCTGGTGCCGGAGTTTCTGGTGCACAAATGCTTGAAACGGCTGATTCCCATGGCCTTGTTGCCGTTACTGGTGAATGCCCAACGGTAGGCACCGTTGGTGGCTATTCACAAGGGGGTGGCCTCTCGGTTCTCTCTACGGCTTTTGGCCTAGGGGCTGATCAGGTGCTCGAGTGGGAAGCCGTGACGACGAGCGGAGATATTGTAACAGCAAAGCCTGGTCATAACGAAGACTTGTACTGGGCCCTCAGTGGAGGTGGTGGCGGGACATACGCCATCGTTACAAGCGCTGTGATTAAACTTCACCCAACCGCTATTGCCAGTGGCGCTTCTTTCACGCTATTGGCCAACAGTACAAGTTCGGACAACTATGCAAAAACGGTCGCGGCTTTCCTTCGCTTGATACCCCAAATGGCGGACAATGGAGCCTCCATAATTTACTTGCACACTGCTGATAGCTTCCTTCTCACACCCCTCACAGTGTTCAACGCGACAATCGACTATGTGAGAGATGTTCTTGCTCCGTTCCAGAGTGTCGTGGATGGTCTTGGTCTCGTACTTGACATAACTTATGATACGTACGATACGTACAAGAATTATTTTACTGCGCATTGGGGTCCCCTACCATATGGATTCTTCCCAGTTGAGTCCAACACTTATGGCAGTCGCTTGATTCCAAGAACTGTGCTCGAAAGTGGAGATAGTTTCCCTGAAGTTGAAGCCAAAATCGTGGCTACTGGGGCAATGGCAGTTGGTTTCGCTGGTTCCTTTAGCCCAGCCAACTATCCAAATAATTCGGTCCTCCCTGCCTGGAGAGACGCTTCCATTCATGTAGAACTTCAGCTTCCATTTAATGAATCGGATTGGCAAGCGGGTATAGCAGCTCAAGCGCTGCTCTCTGACGAGCTAGTGCCTATGATGGAAGAGATTACCCCTGGCGGTGGTAGCTATATGAACGAGGCTGGATGGGAGTTAACTGACTGGAAGGAGAGTTTCTTTGGGCAAAACTATGACAAATTGCTGCGGATCAAAAATAAGTGGGATCCCAGTGGTTTACTATACGGACTTAAGCTTGTAGGAAGTGATGCATGGGTTTTGGACGCAAACGGTAGACTTTGTAGGGCCTAAACAATTTGTGTCCTTACAAAGAACAATATAGAGTCCAGAATATTATACGTACGACATCTTTGAAAACTTGTTACTCCGTAAATAGAAAACTTGGCCACTGCCCCTTAACGCAAGGATAACGTTTAATATTATTAATGTTAGTAAAAGGTTACTTTGGAAAGTTAAAAGCTACTATAGGTAACTAGCCTATTGTAATAAACTACTTTTTTGCATAGTGAGTATAAGTTAGTTATTCCTACAGAATAACCCTTCTCATACGCACTTTATTACAGCAGCAGCAGCGGCAGCAGCAGCATATTATTTATTCCCGTGCGTTTATTTCCCTTAACCCAATGTTCCAATCGTCCATCGAGCGTACGAGATCCCCTGCACTCATCGAGCTGTACCCCCTCGCCTCTTGCATGCACGGGCCGTAATTTATTGAGCCGTGCTTCTGTTCGTGCATCGCCAAAAAGGGCGTAATCCAATGGATTATAGCTTACCCTCTGCGCAGCAGCTAATATACTTATAACTATACAATTATTATAAGCTTTACATATAAACTAAACCCTAGCTATTTATCTATAAGATCGGATTACAATTGCCTCAACTCGCTAACATTTCGCTAGATTATATTCCCTAATCCGTCGTAGCATAGATACGCTCAGTTTCCTTCTCCATCAAAGGTACGAACTTATTCCAAAGTTTCGCCGTCAGTGTAATATTCACCCAGTAATTGCCCACAGAATCTTTCCCTAATATGATAATCCCATTCATAAAATTCGGCGTCGGCCAAGCTGCAAGGATCCGGGGCAAGCCGCTTCCCACTTGCCCAATATTATCTTTTGTTACATCTCCCGCTTCTGCGGCAGAAAAGTTCATGGCCAAGAAGTTAGATTTGGACCAGTTCGTAATAAACACGAGGTAGGTGGACGCGCTACCAAACAGAGGGAACATCTGCTGCGGTGAGTTTCGAAGCAATGCCCCCCACACCTCTGCCTGGCCTCTGGTTTTCGATTTCAGAATTGAGTCCCGGACTGCACAGGCGATGTAGCTCACGTTCTTTTCCAGAACGTCTTTAGCAGTAATCATGGCTGTTGCAAAGCCTACCGCGTTGGGGAGGAAGTTTGTGCTTTCGGGAAGTGGATCAGGCTGTAGCGCAGACCGGTAGGAGACTGCGTTGTTGATTGCCACAGATACGTCTGATGGCGTGGAGGTTTGAGAGAATATGAGCAAACGGGTCCACCATGCACTTATCAAGTCGCTGTCGCTGAGGAACTCGGGCTTGTGTCCCTGGCCAGAGTAGTCTAGATTGGCCTCCGCGTGCGCCCTGTACTTTTTGAGAAACGCAGCCGGGAGACACACGGCTCTTGTTTCGAACCCGGTGAATATGCCCCCTATATTTTCGTAGGCCAACTTGGCCATAGTTCCCATGAAAGTCATCCTCTTAGACTCGAGATAGTGCGGCTCAGGTGGGTTCCGGCCAATATCAGCCAAGTGATCTACGTTGGTATTCATGATCTTGGGAATGCCTCCAGGATCGCTTCTCAGCAACGCAGTCCATGCTTGCACGATCAAACTCATCCCCGTAGCATCGCATAACGTATGATGCCAGCGGAGAATGATGGAAGTAGCGTCCAAGAAAGAGACGACGTGCAGTCCCAGCTGCTTATCCAGCCGCTTCTCAAAGCCCTTCACTGAGAGACAAAGTATGTCTTGAATATCTTTCATAGTCCCGAGGACAGTCGGCACAGTGGTTATTTCAAGAAGCTTGGCAACTTTGGGGTGCACTAATATTCGGCGATTTTCCACGGTATTCATGTACTCAATGGGTGAAACTGAGCTATCTGGGTTTTCAGATTGGCATAGAACCACCCGGCCATTCTAGAATGAACAACTGGTTAGTATCAAATCGAAACTTTAACTCTGCCACTTAACGCTATAGCAGATAGGTTATTGTAGCTTAATCTATGACTTACCTGGATCTTTCTCTCTGCACTGATCCTATTCCAATGCTCTGATCTTGCCAGTGTTTCCAATGTGCTATGAAGCCTCTCGGCATTAAGAACGGTGTCAAAGAAAAGTAATAGGTTGACATTGACTGATCGATTGACAAGGTTATCGTCGAATGACGATAATTCTAGTCCTTCCTCCATGACGTCTTGAAATTACCGCCTGGGTGTCCCAAAAGGGTTTCGAGAAATTAGTTCTTCTACTGATTGAAAAGGAGAGAGAGATGGTCAAGTTCCAGAAAGCTTCTACATGACACAGTGACTTCATATCCTTTAGTAGCTATCCTATCAGATAGGAGGGACTGTTGAAGACTCAGAAATTTTTTGACCTAAGCATCCAACCTGTTTGCATTGGAATAGGACTTAGAGTTATAAGTTAAATACTACTATTAATATGTTATTTTTATTTTTTAAATTTAAATTATATAAAACAATAATTATTTAGCTATATATATTGCTTTTAAAATGTTTAGTAATTTTAAAGTTAATTAGAAATTATAACTTTTTAATTTATTAAACTCTTATTAAAAGAATTATATAAATAAATATAATTACTTATATAAATAATTTAAAAAAAATTATTATTATATTAATATTAAAAAAAACAATGATGTTTATATTATATTTTATATTATAATTTAATATATAATACTTTTAATATTATAAATATTCCTTTATAATTTAAGAAGTTTATAAAACTAAATAAAATTTAATATACTTTATATTATAAAAGTTTAAACTTAGCATATATTATATTATAAATTAGTTTTTTTTATATTTAATGTATTTATTTTATTAATATTTTAAATCTTAGAATACTTTTTAAACTGTTATATCATAATTGCAAGTTTATTTATATATTATAAATATCATTTTGCAAAATACACTAGTAGCTTTTATTTTTGTAATTTAAAAGCACGCTTATGCTTTTTAACTAACAATGTTACAGCTAAATGCAGACTCTCCAGCCTTTAGCGCTGTAAGCTTACAGTAAGCTGACGGCTTCCAACTAGCAATCTTACAGTTAAGTACATACTCTTTAGCTTTTACCAGATAAAAAAATAAAATAAAACTACACCCCCGCATATCATGCATACATTATTGTTGTATCCCAGTGGTGTTTTCTACCCCTTCCATAACCATATATATTTTACACTATTGCACCATTTGCACCATTTTCACCCTTAACACCTCTACAACTTCTAGGATTCTATCATTTAGTTTATAGTATTACATTTTAATTTTTTAAAGTAAGTTAATTTTTCATTAACATTTAGTTCTGTTATATAGAGTAGTATATACTATAATAATTAATTAGCTTGATCTTTTACTTTATTTAGTGTAACAGTAGTATAATAAACTATTATAACTGTAATTATTTTATATACTAGCGGATAATTTTAGCTTAAGAAACAGTACGATGATAAGCTTTTAAAATTTTTATATCTGTAATACAAAGTGTAAATAATGCTAAGTATGTTTGGGGAGATATAATTTTAACTAATTTGTTATAATTTAACTGTTATAGTTATAATAATAAGCCTATTAGGTAGGCGTCTTTAGATAAAAACTAGTCCAATAGATTAATTAAGAGTAAATTAAAAATTAACTTTTTAATTTAATGTAAGTTAATAAAGTAAAGTGACTTCCCTGTCCTATTTATGCAGGTAGTTTCCTGAGCTTAACAAAACAGTATTGCGGTGCATGAACCAGCTTATCAACAGCAGCGTAGCTACTCATCGCGTCAGGACACTTTTGCAGCTCAAAATTCCATACAATCAGAGTAATAAAGAGCTTCATCTCCACATAGGCCATTTTCCGTCCATAGCATCCCCTCTCACCCAGTCCGAAAGTCAACAGCGGCCCAGCGGTTGAGTTAAAAATCTTACCCCCATCTTCCTCTTGGGTAGTGGTCACAAGCCATCTCTCGGGTTGGAAGAGTCCCATGTCTTCAGGATCCCACCTGCCTATCTTTTCGTTTTCCTTAGCTGCTGCTGCATGGTATGTCTGGCTTCGTAGGGAATCCTCAATGTCGAAAGCGGGATAGGACACGCTGGGACCATTGCCCATGAAGAAAACGTCCGTTCCCTTTGGGATGTGGTGACCGAGGAGCTGCAGGTCTACTAAGGCTGTACGGATCAGCGCGGATTCGGTGTGGGAGCAGCGAATAATCTCTTCGATCACTGCGTCTCTGTAGTGGACGGTCGTGTAAACGATTTCTTGGCATGTTGGTAGTCTCTTCTGGTTTGTGGCGGTGGCGTGTGCTGCGCGAACGTCTGAACGTAACTTGTTTTGCACGTCGGGATGATCTGCCAGAAACTTGAAGCCCCATATTATGGCTGTCGCTGCAGTATCGTGAGCTGCAATAAGCAACCCTAGAATCTGTGTCGCCGACATCCAGTTAGCAAGGTTTGTCCAGAAAGGTGTTGTTGTTCATCCATTCTTATGGGTTAAGTGGCCACATTCTGATTCATTCATAACTAACCTCGTCGTGAATACCGCGTGATAGTGGCTGAGGGGCTCTTCCTTCCTTTTCAGCCAAAAGACTCTCTCTGTACAATAAATCATCTATAGCAGAGTTGACCTTTCGATCTTTCTCAGACTTAACTACCTCCCTTCTTCTCAAAGCTTTGCTCAGCTCATCACTGATGGCCTTTTCTTTAATATTGTATGCATTCCTGTAGCCTGATGTCTGTCTTATGAACCAATGGGCGATCTTGGGGAATGGAGACTTGAGGCTTGTCTCTCCGCTCTCCTCCAAAGTGATGATAGATTGGATCTGAGGGGGGCAAGGGGCTCGGGGCAGTATAACCTCTGCATTCGGGTCTTCGGGGAGATGCACTGTTTGTATAGAAGAGTATAGCTCCAGTTGGTTCTTAGTTGTACTGACTGATGACTCTGCGCCGAAAACGATCCTCCATATAGCATCTAATGCAATATAAGTCACATCATCTGCAGCAGCAAAAGGGCGACCTTGCGTAAGTCTTGACTTCTGGTCCCACAACTCGATCAGGTCTAAACAAATGTCGTAGATGTGAGAAGCCGCTACATCATGGAGGAAAGCAGGAGTCATAAGGCCCTGCAGCCAGCGTCGCTGACGCTTGAAACGCGCGTTGGTCGGCATGTGGACATGGCAGTCTGGAATGATGGAGCCAGATACCTCACCCCAGAAGGGAGATCTATCGAATTCTTTCGATCGCCGCAGCATAACATCTCGAGTCTCTTGAAAGTCTGTTACGATAACCCATGGCTTTCTAAAAGGACGAGCGAAGAGCTGGATAATAGGGGATTTAAGCTTGATATTCTGCTCTATAATCCATTGGTAGAGCTCCTGCGTCTCGGAGGTGTATTTGACCATAGACTCGATATCGCCAAAGAGTTTCGATGTTGCCTCCTTGTTGTAAGGAATGCCGGGGATGGGCTTGGGGAGCAACCAGAGATAGAGAAGGTATAGACTGAGCATCGTCCCGCTCAACACTATTAGGGTGTCGGAGAGACGCAGTCCTAAGACCACATTATTAGAGTCGGACACAGTCATCGTTGCAAAGTGCTAAACTGGATAGGATTGGGCGCAGCGCATATCTGAGAAGGTATGTATATATAATAGAGGTAAGTAGTAGTTTTATAACAAGAGATAATACAAAGTGGGTGGCTGAACCAAACACTGCGACTCAGGAGCCCTGGTGAAGAGAGCTATATAGGCAGTTGTACAGTGGGGGAGCAAAAGTAACGACTAACCCCACAGTGCACTACATCCTGCCTAAGAAAACTTCAACCCGTCACATAGTAGTATATAGATAATTTCTTAATTTAAATACATAATATAAAAAGAATATGGTGTTTATTAATAATACTGAATATTTATTTACATTTTGTATTTTAAAATAACTATTATTTTATAAATATATGTCTAAATGTTTTTTACATAAGCAGTTGTATTTGCGCAATTAGTTTAATATATATTTATAATAAATATATATATATATTATAATTATATTATTTAGCTAAATAATAATTTATTTCCTTAGTATATATAAATTTACTAATAAGTTTATATTAAAAAACTTAATACTTAGTTATTAATATATAGTTTTATATTTTTTTTATTTTATTACGTTATATATAATATTATAATTAATATTTTATAAACTTAAGTATAAAACTTAAAAAGTGTAATATTTTTTTATTATTTTAAATTAATATTAGTAAGTAAAAATATAATAAAAAAATATATTAATAATGTTAGTAAGTAAAAGCATAATAATAAAATACATTAATAAGTTTGGTAAGTAAAAACATAATAATAAAGATATATTAATAACAAAAATAATACATTCAAGTAAACTATTATAAATTTGCCTTTATATAACTTTAAAAAGTAAATACCTAAAGGAACGTAAGGCCAAAGGATTAATTATAAAGCAGAAGTTATAAAGTACAGTATTTTAGCACTTAAGTTACTTATATAAGTACTTTATACTATAATAAAGTAACAGTTTATATTACCCGTAAAAGATATCAAGCAGTAAGATTTCTGTCTCCGCCTTACTGCGGAGCTGCCATCCATTATTTACCCAATAACCCACAACGGCTAATGGGCCGGTGGCCCATGGGTTATTTCATCTCTACTCCACTCTATAAAGTGTTGTCTGACACTCCCTGGACCAGCAGATACTGCACTCGCTCTTTCCCTCTTTCCATAGCACCTTTCAAATTATTGGAAATACAGTTGGTGAAAATAAAAGCAGTTTCGAAAGCTTTTCACGATGGACGTTCTCATCGGCAACGGTGGCGCAAAAGTTGTCATCCCAGTCAAGCTTAGCTTGGCTCTTCCACTCGCTGTTGTAGCATTTGTAAGTTATTAAGCTATAGACTCATTATCTTTCATCGTCTTAATACAATAGATACTTTGCCATCTACTAACGCGTTAGCGTTATCATCTAGGGCTTTGGATACTTCTTCTGGCGCTGTATCTACAATCTCTATTTGCACCCTTTGCACAGGTTTCCAGGCCCCAAATTGTCAGCTCTATCTTACTATCCCTACTATCGCCTTCTCGTCAGTGGTGTAGGTTACCTCACTGTTATGGATCTTCACATGAAGTATGGCCCCGTTGTTCGCATTTCTCCCAACTCCCTTTCCTTTAGCCACCCTGATGCCATGAACGACATCCGCGGTCACCGGAAGGCCGGGCAGCCAGAACATCCAAAAGAACCTATGGGTCGGGAATTTCATCTAAAAGACATTATTGGTGCCGAGCGTGCCGACCATGCCCGCTACCGAAGGAGCTTAGCAAACGGCTTCTCTTACCAGGCCATGCTCGATCAGGAGCCTATCATCCAGGAATATATCGACCAACTTATGGAGTCTATTGAGAAACATAGCGCCAATGGAACCCAGCAGATTGATATGGTCCGCTGGTTCAATTATACAACATTTGACATTATTGGTGATTTGTCCTTTGGTGAACCATTTGGCTGTCTTCAGAGCTCCACATACGATCCTTGGGTTCAACTCATCTTTAGCACTGTCAAGAGCTTGGTCCACATAGCTGCCCTTAAGTATCTTAGGATAATTCCTAGACGCATCTTGAATTACCTCATGCCATACCTCATGCCCAAAGGCCTGTCGACTAAACATGCTGAAAACCAACGTCTCTCTGCCATGAAGGTCAAAAAGCGTCTCGAAGCTAATTCCACTCGCCCCGATTTTATTGCATCAATGACTAAAAGTCGCAATGGAGAAGTAAGTTAAACAAATGCACTCATACAGGAGATCCATAATACTAACTGCAGTCTTTAGTCTCTTACTTTCGAGGAGCTTACAGCTAACGCTTCCATCCTGATTATTGCAGGCTCAGAAACTACAGCCACAGTCTTATCGTCAGCTGCTTATTACTTGGGTCTCTTTCCAGAAGCCCAAGCAAAACTGGCCCATGAGGTGCGGACAACCTTCAACAGTGCGCAAGACATTACGACTACGAGCGTGCAGCATCTCAAATATATGCTGGCTGTTATTAACGAGGTTATGCGCGTGCATCCGGCTGTTGTCACTGGCCTGCCTCGAGTCATTTCTGAAGGAGGTGCTACTATTGCTGGTGAATATGTTCCCGAAGATGTATGTCTTTCCTTCTTATACCGGCCATGTATTCATATATTGAGAACTACAATATCTAACTCATAATTTAGACATGTGTAGAAGTTTGGCAATGGCCCTTGTTCCGCAACCCGAAATACTGGACGCAGCCTGATGACTTTATTCCCGAACGGTGGCTCGGTGATCCGAAATTCGCAAATGATAGACGAGAGTGCTTTCAGCCATTCTCTACAGGGCCCCGCAACTGTGTTGGCATGAAGTACGTCATGATTCATTTATCGGCTTGTGCGCTTAAAGCCCCTAACTGACATTCTAAACAGTCTTGCATACTCTGAAATGCGTCTTATCTTAGCTCGTGTCATATTGAAATACGACATTAAGTTGGCTGAAGGGACTGAGGGCTGGGATAGCCGAAGTAAGGTTTATCTTCTGTGGGAGAAGGGCCCAGTGAATGTTTACATGATCCCGAGAAAGATTTAAATAAAAATATAAGGGGGAGTAATAGAAAGCAAAGGTTTATATTTTATAGTAGCAATAGAAGAAATTTGATTTATATTTTAGTCCAGTTTATATACCTATTGTATAGGTCAAGTTAGGGCATTTTCTTAAAAGAAGTTATTATATTTTTTAATAAAATTTTCTTGTAAAAACTATAGCACCCTTTTATTATAAATGTAAAATGTCAATTATAGTAAATGTATTGTACAAATAATTCCTATTATATTTATTCATTCAGTTATAGTTTAATTTATAATGTAACTATTTGTTTAGATATATATTCCTTTTATATAAAATTAAGTATTTTAATATTAATAAACTTAAATATAAATATACTTCTATAATATAATCTGTATATTATTTTATAAAGCTTTAGCAATCTTTACATAGCATTGCTGAGGAGCATGTACCAATTTATCTACAGCCTTATATCCACTTAACTCCTCACGACATCGATGAAGCTCAAAGTTCCAAATAAGTAGTGTAATAAAAATCTTCAGTTCTGAGTAAGCCATCTTTCGTCCGTAACAGCCTCTTGGCCCAAGGCCAAACGTAATCAATGGCCCCGCTGTGCCGTTAAATACCTTCTGGCCATTCTCCTCAACCAACCATCGTTCAGGGTCAAACACTTCCAGGTGCTTTGGATCCCAACTGGAAAACTTATCCTTGTCCTGTCCGGAGAGATAAGATTGACTGCGTAGAGAGTCTTTGATCTCAAATGCAGGGGAAAAGTAGCCAGGGCCGTTGCCCATAAAAAAGACTTCCGTTCCTTTGGGGATTCGATGGCCAAGTAGCTCCACGTCAACCATAGCCGTACGGGCGAGGGCAGATTCGGTGCGAGAGCATCGGATAATCTCTTCAATAGCAGCATCTCGGTAATGGCTGCTAATACTGTTGATCTCTTGAACGGTGGGATACCTTTTCTCAGTGTAGGCCTCGGAGTACATGGCGCGGAGTTCGGCTCGAAGCTTATCTTGGACTTCGGGGTTATCAGCTAAGATCTTGAGGGCCCAAGTGATAACGGTCCCGGTAGTGTCATGCGCGGCGACGAGGAGTGTTAAGATCTAACGATCAGCAGGTTAATATAGGCCGTTCGAACTCTTCAGGTAAGGCAATACACACCTCATCAAAGAAACTCCTAGACATAATCTCAGGCTGTCTGTGTTCTTTCTCCGCCAAAGTTGTTTCTTTATCGATCATATCATCGATGGCAGATTTAATATTAGCAGTAGGAATGTCCGAGTTCCCCTCGGATCTGCTTTGAAATCTCTGAATCGCTTTCGCTATCTCTTTCTCAATAAAGTTCTCCTTAATCTTGAAAGCCTTCTTGTAGGTGCTGGAAGTTTGTCTCAAGATCCAGTGGGTGATGCTAGGCCAGGGAGACTTGACAGTTAACTCATAACTCTCCGTGATATCAATGATGGACTGAAGAGTTTCAGGGCACGGCGCTCGAGGCATGTCCACCTCTGCGTCCTTGCTCTGAGGCAGTGGCAAGTCTTTTATTGCCGAGAGGAGCTCTACTTGAGCTCTCGTTGTTGTTTGTACATCTGGAGACTCAGGCCCAAATACGATAGTCCAGATGGCATCAAGAGCCACATAATACACATCATGCGCAGCAGCAAAGGGGTGACCCTGGGCAAGCCTAGACTTTTCCTCCCAGAGTTGCATAAAGTCCAAACAAACATTATAAATATGGGCAGCAGCAACATTGTTCTGAAACCCAGGCGACATAAGCCCTTGCAGCCATCTTCTCTGTCGTTTAAAGAGATCGTCGCTGATTCGTTTGAAAATATGACTTTCGGGCATAACCGATCCCGAAACCTCGCTCCAGAAGTAAGACCTATCAAACTCCTTGGTGCGCCGCAGCATGACATCCCTGGACTCTTGATAGTCGGCTACGACTACCCATGGTTTACTGAATGGTCGAGCGAAAATTTGTATGATTGGCGATTGAAGCTTAACGTTCTGTGCTACTATCCAGTCATGAAGCTCCTGAGTTTTCATAGAATGTTTGACCATAGAGGGAATATCACCCAATAAAGAGCTTTTAGCGTCCTTGTTGAATGGGATACCGGGGATAGGCTTAGGCAGTAGCCATCGATAGACCAGGTACAAAGCAACGGTTGTAGAAATGGCATAAAGGGCAGGCGAGCCTGGACTAGCTATAGAGGGCTTGTCTAACGTATCCATAATGGAGTGTTAATTGTGAATAACTTAACAAGGTGAGGGTTAAAGTAGCGGAATACAAGTTGGATCAAAAGTAGTTGAAGTTTCCGCCCATTTGATTTATCTCAGTATAATGTAGCTTAGCACAATCTAGCTTAATAAGCTATCGCTCCTAAATATTAAGTGCTGATCGTAGTGATTGATACCTAATTGTATCCTATAAAAGTATTGACAAATTTTAATTTATTGCGTATACACTCCATACTGGCTTAGGTTTTGTTTCTTCAAAGCCTAACTACCTTACCCCTGTAACGCAGTGGCTAGGCTTTCTCGCGTTTATTACCTAAAACAATTAAGTTAAATCTAGCCGGTACTCCGTACCTTGTCTAGCTAGGAGTAATACTTGATAGATTCTCCCTATTCCTACCGAAACACAACTAACCAACCAATGCGCATGCCCCGGCTTGTGAAGATATAACGCAGTCAGACCTGCAGCTTATGATAACACGAGTTTCCTAATTAGGCATTTGTACAGAGTAATTTACGGCAATATCCTTGACAAAATAATACTCAAAGAGCTGGTGAGCTACTCTACATTTTGACATAGTGATGTGGTTCCACTGATTGTTATTAAATAGTATAATCAACATGCCATTAACTCCTGTTACATTTGCACCCCTCACACCCCCTATTGTCAGCGCTAGAGTCTCGCTTATCTCGCGTAGCGGGCTTATCGTCGATCTGACATACATATGACACCATCATCGTCGATCTGCATTGTGTTTCTCATTGTCGATCTGACATTATGCATGTCAGATCGACGATGAATATGTCAAGCGAGATAGGCGAGACAGCTGAGGCACTTTTCAGTACAGCTAGTAATACTCCTTCTCTTCGAAAGTGCGTAAGTAGGTTGTGTATACTTATCTATATAATAATATAAAATAGCTTAAAGTATATATATCACAAGGATTACAAAGATTAATTTAGTATAGGCTATACTTGTTAATATAAAGAAAATCATAATATATTTAAATTACTATATATTACTTATAATATAAATATATATAATAAACCAATTTATTTAAAATTTATTTTTATTATTATATTATTTTATAATAATAAAATAAATACAACTTAAAAAAAATTAAATATTATATAAATATATATAAAGAAATACTTAATTTAAGGTTAATAAACTGTAATTTTAAATTAGTTATTAAATATTATGTTATTATATTTAAAAATAAATATAAATAAATATTTCTACATTAATTAATATAATAAAATAAAGTATATACTAAGTATTTTTTTATTATTATTATTTAAATTAATTTTTTTTATTTACTTTTATTTTAATTTTAATATTATATTAAAATATAATAAATATAAAGTTATTATTAAACTTTTAAAATTAATTATTAACAATAGTTTTTATAAAATTAATAAAATTTATAATAATTATATTAAGTTATTTAATAAAATATTTATTAATAAAATAATATATATTTTTAATAAAAAATAGAAACTTTTTTTCTATTATTAATTAAACTACATATAATATTATATATTAAATTAAAATAAATTTAATTAATTATTTAAAATAAAAAGAATTTAAAATACTTAATATTATATATATTATCAAA